>NC_056727.1:757141986-757246986 GCF_019279795.1 Protopterus annectens
AGAGCAGTAGACCGCTCAGTTACATGAACGTGCACTTATTTGAAAGTGCACTTTCGTGAACTCAGCTTCTACGAATGGATCGCACCACAGTGGAGGACAGCAGGAAAATGTCCTATGTCCTCCACTGTTGTGTGGTAGTCACGGACCTTCGGGTTAGGGCACAGGTCATGGTAAGGGGATAGCCCTACTAGCTATCCCCTTACCATGACCTGTGCCCTAACCCTAAGGTCCATGACTGTTGCACTAAACGGCCGTACATAGCCTGTTTGCTGAAGCAGGTTTCACAAAAGTGCACTTTCTATTAAATGCACTTTCGCGTAACCCAGGGTCTACTGTGTGAGTTCGAAGAAGTGTATTTTTGAACTTATACAGTAGACACATATATATATATATATATATATATATATATATATATATATATATATATATTTATTTATTTATAGATATATATGTGTATGTGAAGATGAAATGAATGCCACGATAATATAATGTCTCTAAAAATCTTCGTAAATCCACAAAATTCCAAGGCCAATAAACGCTCCAAATAAAATGTTTATTACAAAACAAATGAACAACCTGCGTCGACCTAGGTTTCGTCAGTAACCTCTGACTTCTTCAGAACACAAGTTGTACAATGCCAGAAGCCGCTTAAATACTACCCACAATTGTTTAATTAATTGATTAATACAACAATAATAATTAAAACCCAAATTGCATAGTCGCTAGTAAGTTAACCTTACCATCCTGTGTTTATAAAGTGCACATTTAAGCCTATATGCCAATGTACTGTTAATATGCATCAATTCTAAATGTATGCAGAATGTAATGTGACATAATGTATAATTTAAAAACATATAATTGAATTATAACACCAATAATAAATATAGATAAATTAATATAATATAATATGTTGTGTAATATGACTACTTACTAATAAACTCCACAATATTTAATTTATATTTTATATTTTATATTTTGTGTTTTGTGTATGTATATAACTATGAAACTAGTGAATACATTGATCATGACTGTTGATTGTCATAAACATAATGATAAAATTAAAAATGCATGTAAGTAAATAAAAAAAATATATATATGACCTAACAATCGTATACACATTCACTCATTTTTCAAGGTAAAATGGGATGCATACATTTTATAATAATTTACATTTCATTAATTAAATATTATTTGCCCGTAATGTTATGCATTCTTAAAACAGGTTTTATACTCACAAATTCATTTAAACCAGGATGCTGGTGTGCATTTAACAAAATTTGCATCCTGAGTTCTAATATGTCCAAGTTGTATTTAGTAATCCTTCCTTGTGTGTCTTGCATTAAATGGGACACTCCAAAAAACTTAAATTGATGATTTTTGTATTTTATTATATGCCTGGCTAGTGCATTGGTGAGCTTAAGATTCTTTATATCCCCCAGATGTTCCTGTATTCGTTTCCTCAGATGTCTACACGTTTTACCGACATAAAAGGCATCACATTGCTGACAAACCGCAATGTATATAACATTGGCAGTATAACAATTAATGTGTTCATGAATCCTAACAGTATGTCTGTTGATTATCATTGTTGGACCCGTATTCAACATATATATGCAAATTGAACACCTACCACATTTGAAATTTCCTGGTGTTTTATTAGAATACCTGCCTACATTAAAATTAATGCTCTCAAAAATGTCTTTAAATGACATATCCTTTCTATAAATGTATGTGATGTCACCGTTAAACAAAGTGCCCAAACAATTGTCCAACTTTATCAAATTCCAATTTTTCTTAATTATAGTTTTGATATTGTCCGATGTACCATTATAAGTAGTAATGAAAAAAGGTATTGTATTAATATCGTACCGTCCAACATGAAAATCGGTACCGTCCTCATTGATGCTTATGTGGTGTTTCCCATTCAATATGGCTTTATATACTCCACTGTGCCTTTTGTGTGCCACCTCTCTGGAAATATTAATACAAAATTCTTCTGGATAGCCCCTATTTGTAAATAAGGATATGATAAATCGTATCTCATTTTCAAAATCCACCTCATCACTGACCATTCTAGCCGCCCTCACCATCTGGCCTTTAACCACTGCCTTTTTCTGATGGTGAGGGTGCCAGCTTTCAAAGTGTAAATAAGAATTAGAAAAGGTGGATTTTCTATAAATATTAGATTTTATTACCTTGTTCTCTTTATCGTATGTTAATTTTATGTCCAGATAGGTGATACTCTCCCTACTAATCTCATGTGTAAAATTCAAAAACCAAACGTTGTTGTTCATGTACTCCAAAAAGGCATTTAACTCTGGTACATCACCATTCCATATAATAAATAAGTCGTCCAAAAACCGACCATAAAATTTAATGTGTGTGTAAAATTGTGTATTAAATAAGTAGTTCAATTCCCAGTATGTCATTATAAAGTTTGCAAACATGGGGGCACATGCCGCCCCCATGGCCACTCCACTCACTTGACGATAATAGGCTCCTTCAAAATACAAAAAATTATTCTTCAACACTGTGTCCATTAGTTTTGTTAATACGTTTATCTTATTTTGGTCGTATAAGTTAGTATAAAATAACTGTTCTTCCAACCACTCTAGCCCTTTGTCGTGTGGAATAGCCGTGAAGAGGTTGCAAACATCCATTGTGACAAATATATCACCTTGGTTGAATGTAATGGTACTTATCTTGTCTAAAAAGTCCCAAGAATCTTTCAAAATGTGTGTAAATGTATTTATTCCCTTTTTGAAGTGGTGATCCAAAAATTGACTAATAAAATGAGTTTTACTTCGCTTACCGTCCACTATAGGTCTAAATTGTAAATTACTTAATCCTTTATGAATTTTTGGAATACCAAAAATTCCACTGATGACAGGATATTCATTTTGCAAAAATGACCATTCCAATTCATCCAGTTCCCCTTGATGTAACATATCATTAAGTAATATGTCAATTTTTTTGTATGCTAAATTTATTTAATTTCTGCTGACCTCCACGTAAGCGTCTCCCAGTAACATTGCATTCATGTATGAAATATAATCATTATAGTCTACTATGACCACACCACTTCCCTTATCAGGTTTCATGATTCTAATATTCTTAATGGACATAATGTTCTTTAATATTGATTCCTCCTTGTCTGTCATGTTTATATGAAGGTTGTTATTATGTTTATGAAATAAATCCCTTATATCATTCTCAGTAACTTTTTCAAATAACGCCACTTTTTCATTCATAGGTGGATTATATATACTGGGTTTGGACAATCTCCCTTTTGTTATGTCACTACTAATATTGCTAGGATTATCATGAAATAAAATTTTTAAATTTAATTTTCGCGTAAAAAGTTTCAAATCTAAAATGGTGTCCACCATGTTCCCTTTCCTACATGGCACAAAGTTAAAACCCTTAGAAAATAAGTTAACACACTCACTATCAAAACCATAGTGTGTGTAATTGTATAGTTTAAAATCTTTTTTGTTTTTATTTATTGTCATTTGTAACCACAGTTGGCTCATTAAATAAATGACAATCATCATTCCTATCCACAGAATTACATTCAGGTTTCTCAAAAGTATGTAAACCAACCACAGAAAAACAGTTCGTTTCAAGTGCTGTAGATGAATCTATACAATGCTCTAACTCCATATTAAGTCCATTAGCAGCTTCCATCTGACCATCATAACTATATACCGTCAGGTCATTTAAAGAGATACTACTGTCCATGTTGTTTGTCCCTACTAATGGATCATGGTGATCTGTGAAAACCTGAATTTTGTCATGGTTTGTGATGGTTCCGATACCACCAGAAACTGAAATTGACTCGTTTGTAACCGTACTACAAGTGTTACAAAACATGTCTGCATCATTTGAAATAAATGTAACAATGTCCTTGCGACCTAACAAGTTAACTGGAGTAACTCCCAAAGATATCCGGTCTACGTCGTGAACTATAACATTCTCAAAGTCACCATTTACTCGAGCTGTATCCCCTGTGCACAAACTATAAACGTTTTCTTACACATTGGCTTGATTAAAACTAGTTGAAAGCAAATCTTTGAAAGTTAACATGTCATTAGATGTGTCAAACACATAACTCAATTTTAAGGGATGATTACCTGATGTTTCTGTATCAGTCAGTTTATCCGATACCTCGTGTAGTAGGACGCCATCGGCTACTTGTGCGTCCTCCACCCGTTTTTTGAAAAGTTTACTTTTTTGCTTTCATACTCCCGCCTTGGACGTGCACCTGTTCAATCGTATTCATTCCCTTCATCGAAGTTGTTTTGCCCTCTTAGACGCTTAGATCTCCTAGGACCGTCTCCATTGGTAGGACTACCAAACTCATGTTGCCTAACCTCCTCCGTGAACAAAGGGGAAGTGATGTCATCAAGTTCGTCCATGGAGCCTCTCACATTGTTTATTCGGTCATTCCCATGGTTACTAATGGTACACTTGGATTTCGGGTATACTAACCCCGTTTCATATATTTTGACATCTCTCCGAATCTTGCTGCTTTTTTTCTCGTATATTACATTACAGCTGTATTCCACGTCTTTTATTATATTGACGTAGTTGGTATAATATTGTTCAAACAGCAAATCTCTACTGATATTTCCATTAATAGTGTCCAGCTCAAACAGTAATGTTTCTATTTTCTTTTTGTTATAAATAATCATTATTTCCATCAAGGCCAATCCGGTTTTATTAAACAGTTCATGTAAGTCTTTTATCATGTTCGGTTCACTTTCACATCCGTTTGGGTACCTCCACAACCTAAGTCCCTTAGGAACTACACCCAACTCGATGTTTCTTTGGAGGTAACCGTTCTCCATCTGTGTACGCTTTAACTTAAACAGTTTAACCTCAAATTGTTTTAACATTTCTTTCATATTAAGTGACACTCTTGTGTCGTTCGATTCTACTGGGGGTTTATCACTGTGAAATGAATACTGGTGCTGTTTCCACATGTCCGAATTGTAAAGTACGGAAGTGTCTTTATGCCTAACAGCGTTAGCAGAGTTCAAATCATCAGTTGCATTACCTGCTGTTGATGTTGGTTGGGGTGTGTTTTGAGTTAGCGGCAACCCCAAACTCCCCATAGATTCCGCACCTTGAGTCGCTGAAGACATTAACTTATTGATAAGTATAGTGTGTAACTTTAGCTGCTCATTCATCTCCTTCAACAGCCCACTCACATCGACAACGCCGCCTTCATCTTCCATGTCAACCACTGCAAACTTTGAACCAGAACAACCAATACTCAGCAGAAAGACAAAGCAAAGCGTATCAGTACAAGTGGTTTGAAGATGAAATGAATGCCACGATAATATAATGTCTCTAAAAATCTTCGTAAATCCACAAAATTCCAAGGCCAATAAACGCTCCAAATAAAATGTTTATTACAAAACAAATGAACAACCTGCGTCAACCTAGGTTTCGTCAGTAACCTCTGACTTCTTCAGAACACAAGTTGTACAATGCCAGAAGCCGCTTAAATACTACCCACAATTGTTTAATTAATTGATTAATACAACAATAATAATTAAAACCCAAATTGCATAGTCGCTAGTAAGTTAACCTTACCATCCTGTGTTTATAAAGTGCACATTTAAGCCTATATGCCAATGTACTGTTAATATGCATCAATTCTAAATGTATGCAGAATGTAATGTGACATAATGTATAATTTAAAAACATATAATTGAATTATAACACCAATAATAAATATAGATAAATTAATATAATATAATATGTTGTGTAATATGACTACTTACTAATAAACTCCACAATATTTAATTTATATTTTAAGAGGTTGTGACTATTTGTGCTGAGGTATGGCTCCACTATATGTTTTATATATATATATATATATATATATATATATATATATATATATATATATATATACACATATATACATATACATACACACACACACACACACACACACACACACACACACACACACATATATATATATATATATATATATATATATATATGTATGGGTCTACTTCTTTTCATCGAATACCATGTATTTGAAAAAGAGCAGTAGACCGCTCAGTTACATGAACGTGTACTTATTTGAAAGTGCACTTTCGTGAACTCAGCTTCTATGAATGGATCGCACCACAGTGGAGGACAGCAGGAAAATATCCTATGTCCTCCACTGTTGTGTAATCACCGGACGCCGGGTTGGCACAGGTCATGGTAGGGATAGCCCTACTAGCTATCCCCTTACCATGACCTGTGCCCTAACCCTAAGGTCCATGACTGTTGCACTAAATGGCCGTACATAGCCTGTTTGCTGAAGCAGGTTTCACAAAAGTGCACTTTCTATTAAATGCACTTTCGCGTAACCCAGGGTCTACTGTGTGAGTTCGAAGAAGTGTATTTTTGAACTTATACAGTAGACACATATATATATATATATATATATATATATATATTTATTTATTTATAGATATATATGTGTATGTACATGTACACATATATCTACATATGTATATATATATATCTATCTATATCTATCTATATATATATATATATATATATATATCCATATCCTTATGTGTAAACATGACTGTTGTATATACCTTCCCAGATGTATCACACCATGTTTATCTGATATGTGTATATTTAGATGTAACAAGTATTACACAATTGTAGAAGTCATAGCAGTTGTTCAATACTATTCAGTATGTGTACCGACAGATATATTAAAATAAAACAACAACTGTCTTCTCAGCTGTGATGGCTTAGTGGTTAACTGATGTGACTACAGTGAACAGGTTCTGGGTTCAAGGGCTGTTTATTTTGTTACTGAACAGAACAAGGCCTGTTGGATACAGACAGGTTAAGGCAGTTTTGAGCAGCTTTAAGTGGGTTTGTGTGGGTTTGTGTGACGGTAAGTGCTGCTAAAGAACGGTTAAACAAAAAATGCACTTACACCATTTCAGCTTTGCTTACCAGTGCACAAATCTGCTTAGCACTCATATTGCAGCAATGCTGAAACCTGCTAAGCATGGCTCAGCCCTGGTAACTAGTTCTCACATTCCGGTTTGATAAAATAGCAGGGTAATGACATATCTAATAAGTATATTTAATTCCATGTACATAACATGCATCTATGTGCTGTCATTACAGTAGCAAGGGATGCGAGTCTATTGTCTGGGACACCTGGGTATATATGGCTTGTACAACACTCTTTTCCATTTGAATGTGTTTCATACATGGGTAGTATCCCAGGTTATATGCAGTCACACTGGCATGTAGTGTATCATTACATTACTGCTTTTGACAGTGCATTACCAAGTAAGAGTAGATTGCAGATTGTAGTCCTGGAACCAAATACCCTTGCATGCAAAGATGAACTCTGAGTCCTAACTATCATGTTCTTGGTGTTTAAGCTGTGTGTCATTAAGTATTTGCTACTGGATATTGATCTGACATGCAGATATTAACTGTAGACTACTGTGTTTATAGGACATGTCATTGAGGGCTACTGTCATGTAGTACTGGCATACCTATCAGTGTCAGACATCTTTTAATACAGTCATCCTACTGCATAACCAGTTGGCTAGCTGATGTCTGTCTGTCCTCTGTACAGATGTGCAGATGTTGGGACTCCATCTTGGCTGGATAGAGGCAATCTATGCTTGACTGACACTGACATGTCTGCCCAGCTGTGTTATGAATGCCACAGCTAGGAATCCACACCCTGTATGCACCACATGGCATGGATACCTCAACTACACTACCACAGTCAACAGAGCATGCTTGGGTACAGGTCTCCAAGACAGACACTGACCGTGTTATGTAGTACATGTTGCATACATGTCTACTGGCGCACCTCACTGGCCCTCTGCAAGAGGCAACCAGATGATTGGATGTTGCATGTAACACTCACCCTGAGGATCACCCCTGTGGTATCTGTTGATAGATGGCCTGCTGGCACATGGCAGGAGGCATGATACCACTGTACACCCATCCCCTACACTTCCCATCTCTCTATGGACAATAGTCTGGTACACACCTATGAACACCTGCACTGATAGACCCCTGTACTGAAACATGTGTACGTATGCATTACTGAGAATAACAGTGTCTGTGTGTTTGTAGACCTGTAGTTGATAATACCCTGAAGCCCGTCACACCCACCGCACCCCCCCATTGCCATAGTATAAGTGGCTGCTGCTGTACCGGATATTACATGTACCTTGTCACACTCTTCGCCCTAAGGGGTAACTGGTGCTTGCAGTACCAACACAACTCTGTTGTACAAATGGGTTGATAGGCATGGGATACCCTCTGAGTTCTGGCAATTGTGTGTATGTGTGCATGTGTGTATATTTGTAGGATACAACATTCTGAGGCCACATTCTCCTAGTAAAATACACCTTGCCAAATAGTATTAGGGATAGTAATGTTGCTGACCTTAGGAGAGCCATGACAATGCATCACTCTACTATCTCTGTGGCATGTGGATTAGATGCATATC
Source organism: Protopterus annectens (assembly GCF_019279795.1). Lineage (NCBI taxonomy): Eukaryota > Metazoa > Chordata > Ceratodontiformes > Protopteridae > Protopterus > Protopterus annectens. The sequence continues at coordinate 757,150,505 of NC_056727.1, forward strand.
CCTGTAGTAGCACTCTTGGGATAGACAAGGGGTTGTATTGCAGTCCTGGTCAATGTGTGATGGTAGGTATGTCAGACTATTATCATGTGTTTCAGTGTGTACAATATCCACTGTGGGGTGTGGGGGCTGAGTATACTGTCTTTACACCATGGTACCCCCAGTACATGTCCCATGTTTCATTGTATGGGGACAACTGTCACCATCAACCATACAGGCAACTGATAGCACTGTCCAGCCCAGTTATGCATGTGCTGTGTGCAACTTATCTATAACAGAGTGGACACACTGGCAAGGTAGTTAGGACTGATAAGCCCAGGTGTCTCAGAGATTTGTGTATGTGTTTGTCAATGTGTATATGACAGTATGTCACTTTGTATTGTCCATAAAAAAACAGTACATCCCCAGTACCATACTGTACAGGCCTGGATAGGTTCTTCACATAACATGTAACCTGGAACACATCTCATTGTGAAAGCTGTGTGGTGTGTGCAATTAAGGCCACACACATCAGTAGCACTACATACTTAGGTAGGGGCTCTAGTCCCAGTGTTGCCAAGTAAGAGAGTTTATGTAGGTGAAGGAATCTGCTTGTATTTGCAGAATATACATGTCCCAGGAGGTCATCTGTCCAAGAACTGCCTGGCAAATGCTAACATTTCACAGGTATCATCCTGTGGAAATGCATTCCATCACAGCAAGTGATAGATGTTTAAATGCCCTCTTCCCCACTGTATAGGTGTAAAGCTGTACTGGGGTGGGTATATATAGCTTGATGCGGCTCTTGCGGACACAGCCACCATCATTGCAGTTACTGTTGTGTGTATCCCCCGCTTAGTTGGCTGTAACACTGTACAGTTCATGTTAACAGGTTAAGTAGTTGTCTATCACACTATCTGCAGTTCTACAGCACCTCACACCCTCCAAAGGGTAGGGCTGTGCCACCCACACCAGCGTGCCTATGTTTACTGAGTTGAGGATTGCACTACATTGGGGAAGGGGACATATACCCTGCCAGTACCATCGTCAATTACATTAAACTAGCAGACTGCTTATTTCCAAATGTGTTGTTGTGCCTATTCTGTCTTGGTGGAATTACATAGGCTAAAATGGGTTCATTGCACAAGTACATACATCCATGTGTACAGTATTCTATGTGTATTGTATCAACACCAAAGCCTCTGTGTGTGTTATACACAAACATGTGGTGTGTACCACGCTGTACACTTATGATTGTCCACTGTAGAAGTGCTACTGACATCAGCCACTATGCACTCACCCGTATACACTCCCAGACCTATTAGCCATGTGGCACATGCAGTAACTGTTATACAGACCTGTGATGTGTTCACCTGTACCCGGCATATGACACAGCCAAGGTGTCACCACAGTGCCATACCCCTTGTAGGATACAACAGCAGACCATCATCTGCTGACATATGGACACCTACAACACAAATGGAATACATTATGGAGATCACAATCACTCAGTGTTAATAACAGCTATAATGCATCATGGCTGGGCAGCAACACTTCCTGACATGTAAGCATTAAACTTTACTGCTGACAACATGTTACACAGCATTACATTGGTACACCATAGTACAGTCACCCAGTGCATCAGAACCATATTAGCCTGTCCCTGCATCGATGTTATGGATGACAGGGATGTTGCACATGTATCATCATATGCACAGGGTGTGTTGTTGGTTTGCCAGAGACCTAGGCTGAGCCATACTTTTGACACCATGTGTGTGAGTGAGGGGGTTTAATTATTAATGGGGCTGTTGTGATGTGGTATGTGTAGGTATGGGGTTGCCCTAGCTGTGTTGGTAATGTGTATGTGTATGCATGCACATATTTCTACCATGTGGCTGCCCTATACAGGGATTTGTTGGACAGCTGCAGACCGTACCTGGTAGGGTGTGCAGTTCACCATCTCCAGCCATGGACATGAGAACTGTGCCTGCCAGGGGTTCTATGGGCACCACCAGGTACAAGCCACAATATGGTACTCTCCCCTGATGACATATGTTCGCTGGATCCAGGTCCCTCTTGGGACTAGCCAGGGCCACGTGCACATGGTCTGCTGTGGTGTGGTGTGGACAGCATCCCCCTGCAGTGCTGAGGCTGTTACTGACACTACAGGAGTGGCTCTGTGTTCTGGCATGTCCACATCAACTTCCAGCTGTTGGTGTTGCTGGCCTACATCCATGTGGTCATCGCACCACTCCCACCATATGCTCAAGCACAGACATTCCATGGTTGAGGACTCCCACCATCTCACCCAACCATCTAGCCATGACCTCTGCAAAATAATGGAGGGCACCTGCAAGATCACAGATGTTGACAGTAACAGCTGAATGAGTAGCCCTCTGCAGCCTCAGAGCCTGTCTGGTGTACCATTCCGTACATGCCTGCACCTCCATGACAGCCTGAAATATGCATCTGATGGCAGCAGATGTGACACTTCTGCCAGGGGCATGATGACCAGCAGCACTCCAACAAGCACCCCTGTACATCTGCCTATGTGGAACCCCATTGGACATCCGGCTATGGCTGCTGTGTCCAGACACATGTGCCATAGATACCAGACTGTCCTGTCCCATGCCACCAACTGCCAACTGTCCCTCAACTATGGCCACTGGTGATGGGGTATGTATAGGCAATGTGACTGTGTGCGGGGATGGGGTGGATAACAGTGGGATGTCAAACGATGGCACAGCTTTAGCCCCTGACAACCCCACCTGTGCCTTAACACACCTATCATCATTTTCAGTGTCTGTATGGACACCAACATCACACTGCCTGCAGGAGGGACCCTGATCCACCTCACCGCCTGTGCGGGGAAAACAAGAAACACTCTTTAAGACCTGAATGTCATTGCTTAACAGTACACACACACACACACACACACACACACACACACACACACACACACACACACACACACACACACACACACTGACATTCCACCATACTACTTACCTGTCCCTGAGTTTACAGACCATCCCTATTTTTTTCTCTTATTTTCCCCATCCTGCATCAGCCTTGAATAATTACAGTCAATAATACCAATCATTAACTTATCATTCTTTTAATTGCTCAGAAAAGTGATCACAAAACATGACCTGTTACTCCATTAACTCTTTAACTTGATTGGAGTCATTCTTTCAAAGACTCCCTGATATCATCAAGTGTTCACCCTGGTTTTGTCCAGACATCTTGAGCATGGCCCCCATATGTTATGGGTTACTACAGTCAGTTAATAATGTCATGCACTGGAGTTTCATACTTAACTATTGTTCAGTAGATCCAAGCTCTGTTGCTCTATTAACTTTTTATGTGAACTACACTCTTTGGTGTTGTCTAGTAATTCCCCAGTGCATCTTTAGTGCTGCATACTTGGGTATTCTTTCACCTTTCTGCTGATTGGAATTAAAACGTATCCCTGGTGTCCAGTTTTGCCTCCCAATGCATCTTTCATGCTACAGACTTTATTATTCTATCAGCTTTCCTGTGATTACATTTCAGAAAAGTATTCCTGGTGTCTAATGTTTCTGTCCATTTCCATTTACTGCACGATTTCTAAGGGAAGTTGAGAGGTATGAACAGACACTCACACATGTGCATACATGGACACACACACAAACACACACACGCATACACACATGCATTCTACATACATCAACCCCCCTCCACTCCACCAGATAGAACTTACAGACAAATCCCCCCCCCCCCACACACACACACACACACACACTTACAGGTGAGGTTGCACAAAGATATTACGCACAGACTTCTCATTACCCATCTGTCAACATGCATGACATATGGCACTCAACAGCATGCAGTGCAGTTATAGTCAATCCCTGTTACCAACATTATACATCTCTGTGATGCATGGATTGTGTTAGTAGGTGATGCCCCTTCCCCTGAGCATCAGAACCATATTAGCCTGTCCCTGCATCGATCGTATTGCTGTGCACCTGTTTGGCACCCTGGCATGTACTGTGCACCATACCTCACAAGTGTACACACCATTGCTGAATGTGTATATGTGTGTCAGTTATGTTTGCTCTGCTGCTCACAGCCCCTATGTGTTTGTCCGACACATACCTGGGATAATATGTGGACAGATGTAATTTGTGAATGCCTGATGTCTGATTTACAGATCTCATCATCAGCGGTGCATGTACAGCCAATAAAATACAATTACACTGACAACCTTCAAACTTTACCATGGCTATGGGGAGTGTACACACCCTTATTGATATGGCACCCTCTTCCCTGATATGTCATGGGGCCACATTACTGCATATGTTAACATTACACGAACCTGATAAGTAACATATGACTTGTGCAATCAAATGCAGTATCAAACAAATGTGTTAGTTGTGCAGATCCCGAATGAGATGCATACAATTTGAGAGTGCATATGTATGCACACCCTTATCATGATGGTTTGTTGCACCAACTGTTATGTGTCCTACGGCAGTCACTAATCCTGGAAGGTGTATACTAGCATGGGCCATCTGCATTTGCCAGTATTTGGTCACTCTTCCCTACAAGTGTCCCCCAACTCTGCATGATTGCAAGGTCAACTCATGTGCACAGCCCTTGGAGGTCATACAGTGCCATCACTATTGCTGTGGTGTCAGGGTTTATCTGCCACAATTCATGACCTTGACTGTGTGCAGATACAGCCATTCTTAGTGAGCTTTGGATCTCTGCTTCAGTGCACTGCTGTGTTTCAGGATGAAACCCCCTCCCTATCCTCAGCATTTTTGCAGATGCTTGACAACTATGGCCTGCACATGTGTCATTTTGCAGTGTCCCAAACTCTGAACACCATGTGTACCAGCTTAGTCCCTGCTAAAGAATCGGAAACATACAGGTGTACACTGGCACCAGCAAGGTACAGATGGGGATGGTGGGCCTGAGTTGGGGTGAGGTGTTGGTTGTGCTGCACATGTATCTTAATTGATACTGTCTGTATGTTTCTAACTTGGTCTAGGTACACCAGTATGCACTGCAATGCATGCCTTTGGGGGACTTTTTCTGTTATGCATACGGTACCTGTAGAGAGATCTGGTTGATGTTTCCTGTGGTACAACTATCCCATCTGATTACCCTAACCCATGGGCCACACTTATGCAGAGTCCAGGCAATTGCTGACACAGGTACTGCACAGCCAGTACTTGCTAGACATTCCTGCAGCTCCCTCAGTGTTGTGGCATGTTACTAGGCAGCCTGCATGACCAGTTTGCAACATGTGTCATCATCTATCTTGGATGGCCATCTGTTTATTTTCTGCATGAATCCTGTCCCATATATCCTCGCCACACACGACTGTCTGCACTCTGCACTGTTTGCCATGGTATATGCACTGAGGTAAAGCTACATGTCCAACTCCTGGGGGCTACCTGTTGGGTATGGGATCCATTCCATGGCTTGTAAGATGTGTGCAAGCCATGGCTGGCTCTGTTGCAGGTAAGCTGGCACATTTGATGGCCAAACCTCTTGAACAGCAGACCATTTCTTGGTGTGACATTGAGGACCTGTACTTGCTGGAAGGTCCATACTCATGAAGAGTGCATGCTGTCAGTACCTCAAAAGCTGCTTCCACAATATGTTATTTGGAGTGTATGCACACATATGATTCCAGTGTTTGCGAAGGTATGTATTCCCCATATTAGCTGTCCTAACAAAGGATTCTATATTAAACATTCATTGCTCATGTTAGGGCCACATTACAGGTTGTAAGGGTTGTGGAATGCAATATTGTGATATGCCGTAGTATAGATCTGTAACAGTTGCCATTGTAATAGTGGTATATACACTGTTGTAGCACTGTATAAGAGTGATGTTTCAGACATGTCCTACTGTAGGCCCTTTGTCCCACCATTACGTTCATCTCTCATCCTCAGACCTGTTTTCCTCTTTATGTCTTTCAGGCGCAATGTCTTGGGAGAGGCTACCAATCTACACACCCCAGGTGAATGATGTTATCATTACATACCTGGGTGCAGCACTACCTCCCCCGTTTGGATGTACAGCCCATGATCTGCAGGAGAGGACCACCCTGTGGAACAATCTTATCCACAGGGTAAACAATGTCGGCCTGCATAACCACAGTTATGCACTGATCTACTCTGCCATTCCCGTCAGCATGCTGCTGCAGTTAAGAGGGACGAGCTTGTCACATGGGGGGGGTCATGCCATCCAGCCCCCTTTGACACATTCTGAGGAGCTCCTCACCAGCCTCAGGGCACCTGCCCGCCCACAAATACAAGACCTGGAGGATAGCATTGTGGAGGTGGGTGCTACCCACACAGTGGATGAGGAGCGCGCAGGTAAGGCCACAGGGCACATCAGTAGACCACTGTTGCATATTCATCTGCATCTATAGAGCTTAATCATGCATATGTGAGGTGAACTATATATAGTTTGTTGCTGCACTGTAGTAATAAACAGATGTGCATAATCTGTAGTTTTGTGGGTTTGTACTATTGATGTACTGTAATGCTGCTCTGACCCTGTAACAATGCCACAGGTGTAGCTACTGACATCAAATCTCTCACACGTAGCATAGCATGTTTGGGAAGACAGTTGCCAGCAGAACCACCTCTCCCACCTCATCTGGCCATGTTACCAAGCCACATCACATCTGCAACCCACCCTGGGACCTCATCATCTACTGGTCCTGCACTACCTTCAGGTGGATCCACCTTAAGGGATGGTGTTCGCACCCCCAGGAGCACACACAGACAGGATCGTGTCACCCAACATCAGGTCCAGGGTGTGGTGCATAGGGAGCTCCACAGAGACTTGGAGGATGTGCTACACCACCTTGAGGCCCTCAGTATACAATCACAGGGTCTGCATGCTCCTCCTTCTCAGCCCTCAGCCCAGGCACCTTCAGGGCCATGAGGATGCAGTTGTGACTGTCCATGGGTGGGGACCTTGGTCCCATTGTTTCCATATGGGGGCTCATGGGCTTCCACATTCCAAACAGCACTCCCCATCCAAGGTTTTTACCCACCACATGTGTCATATACCTCCAGAGTATGCTGTCTCATATGTCTTCCAACCCAACCTACCTCCCCAAATATACCTACTATCCTTCCCCAAAATACCAATCCTACCTTCACAATCAAGGGCAATGTGTTCCCAACATGGATTTCATGCCAGACATAACTGTACATTTTGCACCTACTTACTACTATATATATATATATATATATATATATATATATATATATATATATATATGTGTGTGTGTGTGTTTTTGTGTGTGTGTGTAATATATGTGTGTGTGTGTGTGTGTAGAGATATGTGTGATGTTCTCTCATACGTATCGTGCAGCACTGTCATTCAACGGTAGGGGACATGTATTTATTTATATATATATATATATATATATATATATATATATATATATATATATGTGTGTGTGTGTGTGTGTGTGTGTGTGTAGATATATATTTTGAGTTGTATATATATATATATATATATATATATATATATATATATATATATATATATATATATATATATATATATATATATATGGGGTGCATTCAAGCATCAGGTCTACACTCTCTAACTATAGTTCCTTCACAGCTGCACTGTTCTGCCTTGCTACAACACAGACAGGTGTCACATGTGGCAACAGCTTAACATTAGGGGGCTATATATAGGGACAGATTGCAGGTAAGCCTGTTACACACCTATGGCATTTGCGCATGCTACATTACACATTAACATAACTGTCCTGCAAGTGGTGGGCTCTGAAACTCATGTGTCTATCATAACAGCATTACTTCCACCACCAGCTATTTGCCACACTAATATACAAGTCTTGCAGTACAGAACACACACTATGATGGCTTACATCTTGTCATTCAGTGCTGATCTCACAGTTGACAGGTATGGCCCACTGCCCACAGGGACAGACATTATTAACCATAGCAGTTGTTCAGCAGGATATCATTACAACAACAACTCCTGCTGGCATATATAATTCATTCCACATCATCTATCCCATTATTATAGACCAAGTACTACATTCAATTACATGTATATATGTTTCACATACCCGTTGTAGGATTGTCGTCTCTTCTGAATACAGTTTGATGTGTCCCCTTAGTTATGTCGGGATGTTTGTAGATTCATTTACTGAACAACTTTTTTTTACTGGTTGTTTGCTTGTTTGTTTTTTCTTCCTTCTCTCTCTCTCTTTCTCTCTCTTTCTCTCTCTATCTCTCTCCACTACAGGAATTGAACTGCTTTGAATAGATTGCAGTATGGATTTTGTAGGTGATGCACATGATCAGGTGATGGCCTCTGCACCAGTGTCCACCACTTGCTACCTGCATGCAGCCAGCTGTGTAGTACTTCCAATTACCACTGTCATGGCAACCCACTACTATAAATTACTAAATCATGTGGGCGTTCTCCCTTTACCTTTCCTGTATGGAGAACATCCTTCTTGTGTGTGGGCAGCAGTGTTACACACAGCAGGTAGCAATACCTCTTACAACAGGACTTGAAGACACAGGCCAACTACATATTTGTATAAGGTTCCAGACGTACAGACAGTGTAAGTAGTGTTGTTATATGCATTGTATACCACTAGTTTTACAGGGTTTGTGTGTACATACTAGTTTAGCATGGGATGCAGTCTGTCTGCATAGCTCTCAACTGTGGGCCTATCCACATGATGGCCAGAGGATTGGCTTTTATGTTTTGTCTGTTCACCACACAGGTCTTGTCTCAGATATATCACTGGCATTATGTCTGTTGAGTGCTATCAGTACATGGCTACATCTGTTTGTGTTTCTGACTTCATATTCCTGAATAAGGGTATGTTGCAACTAATCCTATAACACCAGCAATTTTCTCAGTGTATAACAACAATATTGCAAATATGGCCCTGTGTTCCAGCCTCTGTCCTCCACCTATATACCAGGCTTTGTCCATATGTCATGCAGTAAGAGGTTGTTAAATAGTGGCCTATCATTATGTTGTATTGGCATTCCTACAATCATTCCAGTGATGTTGTGGACCCAAACATATACACTATGGTCATAGCTTCACAACATGGGGATAGAGGTGGGACATCATTTGCATATTATTCTCATAACATTTTGGTGAGTTGATAGATTGACAGGTTTGTTCTTATAGATATATTTCTGATGGTTATGATTTTTGACAATCAGTTGTATGACATTATCTGCTGCCTAAACTTCTGGGATCATCCCACTGCTTTGCCAGAGGGACAGGGTGACAGGCAAACAAGTCAATTATCTGAACTTTCTGACAAAATCTGTACAGCTGAGGGGGTATAATTATACATACAGCTTACTACCACTACCAGGATTTGAACCATGGCTGTATGTGCTAAAAGTACGGCAGTTTACATCACAGTTGAGTGTGCTATTTGGACTTTGTGTATTTTCACTGTTTTCTGTCTAAGTCTTCTTCAGTTGTACAATATGATCTTGTGATTACAACAGTCATATACAGACATTCCTACCCATTTTATTTATGTAGCACAGTGTGGGTAACAGTGCTTAATGCAACAGTACTATTAAGAGAATGCAACACTACATTACCATATGATACCAGAGTAAGTAAACACAAGCAGTTCAGGAGTTAGATCTTTATTGCCAAGCTGTTACCCTTTCATTTACATACAACATATATGAGACTCTTCCTGCCTTATTGTCTGGTTTATTCAGTACATCCCATACACAGTACAGGTTTTGTACTGGCAAGTAACTTCCAACTACTTTTATATTTATTATTTATAACAGTACATGCAAGACTATTACTAACCTGCCTCACGGTGCAGCCTTTGTAGCCTACACGCATGGGCTTCCTGATTCACAGCCCGCTCTGCTGCTGCTGTCAGAGACATGAGGAATATTTAGCTATACCATCCATAATAAACATGAGCTAGGCTATTATTAAACAGATAGTAGAATGAGTACTTACACACTGCTGAGACATCACCCTGCCTAGTTTCTTTGATCCACTGATCGAAGAGCTCCCTCTTCTTCTGTTTCAGGTTGGCATAGTGATGTCTGACCTGCTCACCAGTTTGTGGGATGCCAGTGGCTCTGATGAGGTGACAGGCAAGACGGTCCCAGGCTTCCGCTTTTTATTGGGAAGCCTGGTACAGGCCCTGCAGCAGTCTCTCTTTGTGGTCTTTTACCAGGAGTCCTGCCATGACCTTAGACTCTTGGATGCCCCAGCACTGCACTTGAAAGCGTGATCCTTCCCCAACACTGGCCATTGTGCCTACAGGAGGAAGCTGCAACCAGTTGTGAGATGTATTCCCACCTGTGGGGTTTAAATAGAGCCAATTTCCCACACTTTGTCATGATTGGATGGTTTTTGCTAAGCTATGGGAAAACCTGCTTACTTAAGGTTGGCATTGCTTAAAGGGGCATAGCAATGGGCAACTATATTTAGCTGAGCTACGCATTGCTTACACCTGGTAAGCAGAGGTGTGCAATGCTTAGCATTGCTTATTTTTAAATTTGTACACTATTTGCTGTTTGGCATTGATTTATCATGCATTTACACGTTATATATTTGTTTAGTATCCGTGATTCATGTGTATGTACACTGTATGGGGTACTTGTGTTTATTGGGGGATTTCACCACTTTATTACAATGATACCTCACATCTGGACTTAATGCAATACTCCAGTTCACAAATATATGTTATTTAGTAGGTTATACAAAAACAAATTGTTTATAAATTCCTTTCACATGTAAATTGTGATTTTGCTATAGTGAGGATCTGCTTGGGTATACCTCAATTTTATCTATAGCTGTGATGGCTTACTGGTTAACTGCTGTGACTATAGTGTACAGGGTCTTGGGTTCAAGACCAGCAAAGAATATTTATTTTGTTGCTGTACGTACACTGTATGGAGAACTTGTGTTTATTGGGGATTTCACCACTTTATTACAATGACACCTCACATTTGGACTTAATGCAATACTCCAGTTCACAAATATATGTTATTTAGTAGGTTATACAAAAACAAATTGTTTATAAATTCCTTTCACATGTAAATTGTGATTTTGCTATAGTGAGGATCTGCTTGGGTATACCTCAACTTTATCTGTAGCTGTGATGACTTACTGGTTAACTGATGTGACTATAGTGTACAGGGTCTTGGGTTCAAGACCTGTAAGGGGTATGTATTTTGTTACTGGCCAGAACAAGGGCTGTTGGATACAGACTGATTAAGGCACTTTTAAGCAGTTGTAAGTGGGTTTGTGCGAAGGTAGGCAATGCTAACTTCTGGTTAAGTTTTCTTACACTCAGTTAGCCTCTAAATTGCTTATCCTGTGTAGGCATTGCTTACCCCTGCGCAAACAGGCTTAAACCCACTTACTACTGCTTAAAAGTGCTTACTCCCACTTACCCCCTCAGTAATTTAGAAAGAAAGGAAAAAAAATTATGTACTTACCATAACATTACATGTGAGTTGTTCATCTCGCCTGTATTCTTTACTGATGGGTTCAGAGCCAATCCCTCAGCTCTGATACAGCCAATTGCAAAGCTTGAGGTCTTCAAATAGCTCAAGGCCAAGTCCCTATCCCATGATGCACCTGGAATTACCTCAGATCTTGTTTGCTGCGTATAACAATACCATATGTCATTCTTTCATCCCAACAGAAAGGAATAGAAAGATTGAGTAACCAGGATGGATCCAGCATCTCGATCATCTACAGCCCAGGAGGGGGTAGGAGGGAGGGACATAAGAATAAAGGCAAGATGAACAACTCACATGGAACATTATGGAAAGTACATTCTTTATGTGAAGTTGTTCAATCCCATCGTTCATTCTTTACTGATGGGTAGCATCCCAAGCACCATCAATCTCGGCTGGCTCACAGGAGTATATTTCTCAGGGCTATGGATCCAAAGGAGGCCCTTTCCCTGGAGGCCTTGTCAACTTTGTAATGAGTGATAAAGGTATGAGGTTTTGACCGAGTGTCTGCTGCACAAATGTTATCAATGGGAAGTCTGGCAGAAAAGGCAGATGATGTAGAAACTGCTCTGGTTGAGTGAGCTTTAATCATGTGTTGCAAAGCCATATTGGCAGCTGAATAGACAAATGTGATGCAATCAGATAACTATTAGTACAGAGTTGTTTTAGCCACTGGTCTCCCCTTCCTGGAGTCTGAAAATGAAACAAAAAGCTTGTCTGTTTTTCTGAAATCTTTTGTTCTATCCAAATAAAATCTGAGCTGTCTGTGAGCATCAAATTTGTGCAGCATATACTCTAAATTGTTAGAATGGTTGGGGAAGAAGACTGGCAAATCAGTAACTTGGTTCAGACTGGTTTCAGTGCAAACTTTGGGCAAGAATGAGGGATTTGTTCTAAGTGAGACTTTGTCAGCATGGAATACCAAATAGGGAGGCTTGATGGATAAAACCTGAAGCTCTGACACTCTACAGGCAGAAGTAATAGCTACCAGAAAGATGGTCTTCCAAGAGAGAAATCTGAGATCATAAGATGAAGCTGGTTCAAAAGGGAGAAGTATTATGTGGGAAAGCATAAAATTTAGATTCCATGGAGAATAGGGAGATTTCACAGGTGGTCTAATACGAAAAGTCCCTTTGAGAAAGGCTTTGGATAACTTGTGAGACATGATATTCAATCTTTCAAATCCAAGAAGAAAATTAGAAATAGCAGCCAATTGAATCCAAGCTGTTGTTGCTGTAGCTCCTTTGTTAAAAATCATAGTCAAGAACTCTAAGATGGAGGCCATAGGGGCTTGGTAAGGATCACTATTATTATTAGAGGCCCATATAGAAATTTTTTTCCATTTGCTAAAATATAGCTTTCTAGTAGAAGATTTATGAGAAGACAAAAGGATATGTTTTGTCTCATTGGAAAGGTTATGGAACCTGGCTATGATGGGAATTGGAGCAGCCAAGCTGTGAACTTCAGGGACTGCAGAGAAGGATGAAGATCCCCCAATGGGTGAGTCAGAAGGTCTGGAACTGGGTCCAGAATCCAAGGATCCTCCAAAAGAGGAAGTCGAAGGAAGGGGAACCAAATTTGATGAGGCCAATGAGGGGCTATTAGAATGATGGTCCTTTCCAGGGTTTTTGCTTTCTGTAGAACCTTGGGCATCAACAGGATTGGTGGAAATGCATAGAGGAGACCCGGTGGCCAATCGTGTATGAGTGTGTTGCTTGGGGCTTCTCCCGGAGGGGGGAATCAGGGCAAAGTAGCTTCTGCATTTTGTGGTCATGTGACTGGCAAAAAGGCTGCAGCAAGGCTGGCCCCACCTGTGGAATATCCTGTCCGCTATTTCTTTCTTGAGGGACCACTTGTGGTGCAATAAGATTGCCCTGCTCTGTTTGTCTGCTATCACGTTGGATCTCCCCAGGATGTGCATTGCCAACAGAAAGCACTGGGTGGAAACAGCCCACTGCCAAACTCAGAGACCCTCGTGACAAAGAGGGTAAGACCTGGTTCCTCCTTGTTTGTTTAAATACCAGACCAAGTCTGAATCACAATTGTACCCAGAGGAAGAGAGTCCTGAAAGTACTGCAACACCAAAAGTACAGCTCTCATCTCTAGGGCATTGATATCCAGATGTGTCTCTTGACCGGTCCATGTGCCTTGGGCAGTCTTTCCCTGAAAATCCCCACCACCCTATCAGGAAAGTGTCCATGGTCACTGTGGCCACTGGAGAGGGTAGCACAAATGGGCGTCCCATTGTGACATGAAGTGAGATCAACCACCAATGAAGTTCTTTCTTGCAAGAATTTGTGATCATTATAGTATGAGTCATGGGGAGCTCTTGGTAAGGCCATTGAGTGAACAACAACCATTGTAGAATCCGCATGTGTATATGAGCTTGTGTTATGGCTAGAATTGCTGCTGCCATCATTCCTAATAATTTCAGAACTTCTGATGCTGGTGCTCTGTCTTTTGATATCAGAATGCTGACATGTTGACGAAGAAGAAAGACTCTTTCTATTGAAAGCCTTAGTGTGGTGGTGGTGGTATCCAACTCTGCCTCGATAAAAATGATTTGCTGAGATAGCGACAAGGCAGATTTTCCTGAGTTGATTGTAATACCCAGATGATTGCAGAGTGACAGAGTGGACTCCCTGGCCTGAATGAGTTGCTGCCTGGTGGTGGCGGTAAGGAGCCAATTGTCTAGGTACGGAAACACTTGGAATCTTAGATGCCTCAGGTGAGCCGTGACCACTGCCATGCATTTGGTGAACACTCTGGGGGCTGTAGTGAGAGCAAAGGGCAGGGCTCAAAACTGGTAATAATTGGCTCCCAGCTGGAAGTGCAGGTGACCCCTGGATGGTCTGGCCATTTTTATGTGGTAGTACACATCCTTGAGATCTATCAAGCACATCTAATTGTCTTTCCCTAAGAAGGGAAGTATAGACTGAAGTGTGACCATCCAAAACTTCTCTTTCTTCACCTATTGGTTCAGTCTGCTGAGGTCCAATATGGGTATCCAGTCCCCCATCTTCTTTGGAACCAAAAATAATCTTGAGTAAGTTGCGGATCCTGTCTGGTCTGCTGGGACTGGTTGGATGACTCTTTTTCTTAGCAACATTTGGACCTCTATTGTTGCCTGTTCCCTGTAACTGGGTGAAACGTCCGGGATTTTTCCTATGATTGAGAGGGTGTGCCGAATGTGATGAAATATCCTCTGGAAATGATACTTTGTACCCAACTGTCTTTTGTTACAGCTGTCTTTTGTTATTTTGAGCCAGGCATCTGGATACAAAGATAAGCGACCCCCGACTGCCTCCAGGAGTGCTGGTAGGGCTTTTCAGAGATGTGATCTCTGTCACCCTGGTGTGCAGACCCCCTCTGCTGCGAGGGCGGCATCTTCCATTATTGCCCCCTCCTCTGCCCCTGGAGGGGGGGTCAACATGTGTGTCCTGAAAGGCACCTTGGGCTTTTCAGAACCACATTTTTCCTCCCCTTTGACCTTTAGGGTAGGGTCGGGTAAGGGTGGAAAAATGAACCCCGATGGCAGATAGAGTCTTTCTGCTCTGTTCACACCTAGTTAAGATTTCCTTCACTTTAGGTCCGAAAAGGGACAAGCCATCAAAGGGAGTATTCATGAAGAAAGGCTTGAAAGGCTCTGTGAAGGAATACAAGCTCATCCAGGAATGTCTCCTTAGAGCAACTCCTGTACCCACTGCCCTACTCGTTCCATCAGCTGCATAAGAGATGAGGTGCATGGATGAGATGACAATAGAATTGAGGGTAGCAAGCTGGGCAACAACTTTTTCGGAAGCTCCTGCAGCTACTGTACACTAAAGAGGCTCTCCTAACTCCTTAAGGAGATCTCTTTCAACCTAGTAAAATGGGTTAAATAGTTCAGTGAATGGAGAGCAATGGTCACTGAACTAAACATGCACTTCCCATATCTATCCATAATCCTGGAGTCTGTTAGGAGGATGGATAGATGAGAAAGTCTCAGACATTTCCTTTTTGGTGGCTGCTGACACCGCCATGGCATCAACCGCAACACCTTTTGTTAAGAATGTTTTGTTGAGGGGGGCAAAAATGAATTTATTAGGCCTCCTAGGGACAGGCTCCATAGTATCCAGAGACTCCCACTCCCTTCGTGAGACCAGCTGCATCAACTCATCGAAGGGCGGAGACACCCAAGAGGTTGAGGGCTCAGACCAGAAAGTCTTCAGGAAAACTGACACATCCTCAGAAGGGCTTTTGGACTGCCAGTCACCCCTTTGCCTAAGGATCTCAAGTATCTCAGTGAAGGAGATATCCTCAGAAGGGGACCATGGAGACCCTTCTGACTCATCTTGGTCAGTATCTGATCTTAGAGACTCCTGTGGGGAGTCTAGGTGTTTCCTCTTGCACAATCTCTTCCTAGGAACTTCATCAGTGGGAGCATCTGGTGAGGTCTCAGACGAGCATGGGCCACTCAGTGGGGCTTCCTGAGGCTCTGGGTCTCTACGCTTGGTCAGGATGTGCAAGGCAGAAGCAGACACAGGCACTTTAGGGGAGGAGGAAAGCAGACCTGAGGTCGAGGGTGTCGTAGGAGACATGACTTTCCTCATGATATCAAAAGCACCTCTGCTCCGATGCAAGGGAGCCGATGGATCCGAAGAAACTGTCTACACCCCCAGCACTGGGGCAGTGGGCTCCAAGTCCAAGGTAGAACATGAGCTCATCCAAACCGAGGCGCCGAGAGGCAAAGTCAGAACCGACAAGTCAGTCCGACTGTCCTCCCTGAACCCGACCAGAGAGTGTTGGCTCCTAGAGTCCTTGATCGACACTGAGGACATCAAAGTGCACAGAGCCAAAGACACTGGAGCAGGCGTAGGCTCTGAGGGTTCCACTAACATCAGGTTTATCTCTTCCAGCTCCAAAGGACCAGCATGACTCAGAGGAGGAATAGTTAGAGTCGGTGCAATAGTCTTCGACTCTGATGCCATTTGGGTCGAAGCCGATAACATTTTTGCTAATGCCGGTGCCAGTAACAACGTCTGTACCACATAGTCCATATCCAGATCCGACAGGCTGATAAATGATCAAGAGGAGCATACAGAAGGTTGTACCGACTGGAGAACTGGACTCCAGCACTTCGGACACCAGTTCCAAGACTGGGGAACGGCTCCAAAAAGTAAAGACTGTCTGCTCCGATGACAGTGGAGCTGAAGTCAAAGACTATTTTGATTTCTTGGAGTCCGACGTCTTGGAAGACTTTGATGACTTGCGGGATCCATCCTGGTCACTCAAAGCTTCCTGAAATGAAGGCTTAAGCAACCCTCTATCGATAAGTTTCCTCTTCCTTTCCTGCAGGACCCTTGAGGAGAAGGAATGATAAATGGAGCAACTGTCTTGCAAATGCAGAGCCCCTAAACAATAAACACAATTAACGTGGCTGTCTGTAACAGACATCTTTTTGCCACACTTTGGGCACTTTTTAAAGCCAGACATAGGGTGCTTATCTTGGTCAGCCATATTAGTGTCAGAAAAAAATTACTGTTACCACAAAAAAATTCAACAGTAATTATTCACAGAAGCCTGGAAAAATTGCAGGCTAAATCACACAATAGTAAATCTGCACACAAGCCTTAAATAAAAGCAGGCTAAATCACACACACGCAATATAACAAGTATAAATGTGATATCACACAAGCACATTATGCAAAAGCAGATAGCTGCTAAGAAACAACAACCTTATCTAAATAAACCAAGGTTTACTGTAACTTCAACAGTAATAAGAACTAAGCCTTATCTAAAAATGCAGAAGGCTAGACAGGCGACACAGTAAACGACTATAACTATCTAAGCTATAACCATCTGAGAAAATGTGACAAAGGTCACTGAATAACATACTGTAATCTGAAAAATAAACAATAACCTTATCTAATTATTCAAGGTTTACTGTACTAAGCCTTATTTATAAAAAGCGGAAGGCTAGACAGACCACACCAAGTAAAGAAAACTACTACTAAACCAGGCTTAAAAGAGGCCAACTAGAAATTTATTAAGAACAGTAAATGGGAAGGGAAAACACAATGAAAAGCTAAAAGAGCTTTATCAACAATCCTAACTATCTAACTATACTAAAATAGCAAAAATTTTGAACAAGATAGTAATGAAAAAACAGCTTAACTGGCCCGAGCTAAATCAGAGCCTCCGATCTGTTTCAGCGGCAAACTAGATCTGAGGTAATTCCAGGTGCATCATGGGATAGGGACTTGGCCTCAAGCTATTTGAAGACCTCATGCTTTGCAATTGGCTGTATCAGAGCTGAGGGATCGTCTCTGAACCCATCAGTCAAGAATGAATGGCGAGATTGAACAACTTCACATCATGGGTCTTGGGAAAGTGGTAGATCTGGACACTTTATACATTTTTTACACTATTTGCTGTGTGGCATTGATTTATCATTCATTACACATTATAACTTAGTTTAGCATCCCTGATTCATGTGTACATATACTGTAAGGGGCACTTGTATTTATCTATGGATTTTACCACATTATTACAATGATACCTCACATCTGCACTTAATGCAGTACTCCAGTTCACAAATATATGCTATTTAGTAGGTTATACAGCAAAATAAGTTCATAAATTGCTTTCACATGGAAAACAGAATTTACTACAGGGAGGATCAAACTGGGAATGACTGCTCTCCAAGCAAATGCTCTAACCACTACCCTATTGCAACACTGCTTTGACTGAATATATCTTGCTATTTACCTTCTTGTGCTATTAAAGCTAGAGTATGTGTAGCTAAGCAATGGGCAAACCAGCGCAGCTACGGTTAAATTTAATCAGTTTGATAAATAAAAACTTTCTAGTGTTATTTTCTATAAGAATGGACAGGTTTCACTTATTGCTGTGGATTTCTGCGTGCATCTGCACATTTAACAGAAATCCTGGCGTGTTTCTGTTGCTATGAGCTTAGAAAGTGTGGCTTTGACCTTTGCAATGGCTGTGGGTGTGTTTTGTCCTGCAACATGTCATGTTTGTACTGTCACTAACAGTCTCACTTTGGGCATTTGAAGAGGTGGCAACCCCCTATGAGCATTCTTGCTCATTGCAATTGCTGAACAGCAATTCTTGAGTGGAGGGGCATGTATATTGTGAGAGCTCTGCTCTCAGACACACCTCCTCCACTCATCCATGCTCTGTGTCCATTTAGGAACAGAGGCAGTGCACCTTCATAACTATGCATGACGCTCTGCCATGCTGCTCTTAAACGGCCATTTCCATGCAGGAATAAGCTATCCCTACACGGAAGTTTACTGAATCCTGAGAACTGTGTTTACTGTGACTTATACAATTCAGGTTAAGACCTAGAACCTAAAGAATACTACCACTATAAAATAGTTTGTGCTGAAGATTTTGCCATTTAAACTTCTTTCATAACCCCTATAGTTCCAGAAATATAAACATTTGTTTGAAATGTGAGGACATAATTTGATTCTGTCAAAAGGCTTAGGTTCCGCCCATTGAAAGTTACAGTGCAAACTTCCTGAGCTCCATTGGAGTGAATGAGTTAACAGTAAAGTGAGAAAAATATGGAAAATAAGATGGATCCTTGTGGAACACCTGTATAAAGAGTGGGTATGAAGGAATTGTGAAGCCTACTTGAACTGTAAAGATCTGTTTAAGAAAGTCTTTGAACTAAGGATGGCTTGGTTAGCAATGCATGCTTTGTTAAAGGGGTTAAGTAGCAGTGGGTGATCTACCAGTTCAAAGGCTATGGTTTGGGTAATGATAGCTGAATATGTTAAGCTGCCTTCTTCCATGTTAAGTAGTAGGTCATCAGTGATAGTGTACAAGGAAGTGGTCATGTTGCTTCATGTCAAGAAACCATATAGTTTCTGAGACACTATTGCATTTTTGTATCCAGTCACATTATTGAGAATGTACTAGTGTTTCAGTGATTTTACCTAGAGTAGGAAGTTTAGAAAGGTTTATCAGCTACCCATCAAAGACCTTTTTAGTTGACTGGTTGTTTATCAAAATTATAATATTGAAAATAGTGAACCACAAACATCCAAGAGCACAAAACATCTGTCTCCACAGACCCCTAAATTATACATATCAATTTCATGGTAATACAACAGTAGAGGAAAGGGTAAACACCACAGGAAAGTGCTCTGCTGCCTTCCATAATACAACTCATTGCAGGGAAATGCATAACAATATTACATTTTATAATTAAATCCTCAGGATCACCAATGCATCAATCACCTGCAACTATAGCATTTGGAAATAGGCCTGAAATAAATTGCTCAGTTTGGTTTAGTCGCTTTGAGAATGTGTTTTACATTTGTTTGTTTCCATAACATTTGTATAACATTTTTGTTTATAAACACATTGCAAGGTTGTTGGAGTGGGTCTTCTACACATGCTCGAGTGCTTCTAGCTTGAGATACTCTTTAATGTTGCCACTTACTCTAATTGACAAGTTTCCTAACTCCCACCAACCCAATCACAGTAAATTACCTATTCTTTCCACCAACCAACCCTACTTAACTCATTCCCTCAAGTGGAGCTCTGGAAGTTTGCACTGTAACTTCCAAAGGTTTGAGCTTAAGTTTTTTAAAACAATAATATTATGTTCTCACATTTCAAATAAATGTTCATATCTCTGGAAACACAGAGGTTACTAAAAAGAATACATTTCAAACTCTTAACTGCAAACTATTTTTATAGTGGTAGTATTCTTTTGGTTCTAGGTCTGAAACAGAATTTATTTATAGATCACAGTAAACACATAAACTATTATGCTTGCAATATTTTGTAAACAACTTACAATATTTCAGCAACCACTCAAGCTGCACACATATATTGTCATTGACATTTTGTTCATCCAGCTGAGAGCTTTCATATGAGACGAAGCAGTTATGTCTGTGCTATTTGTTTGTTGAGATCTTTAGAAAAACATGACATTGATGACAATATAAATAAATTTATGAACAATGAATATGTCTTTGTCAGCATTACACAGAGGCCATATATAAATACAGTTGTGTATGGCATTGTGTAAGCATTCAGATGAAATCTTTCAATACTTTGTATATAGCATTGATTTAAAATTATTAATGCAAATATGAACAAGCAATACTCGATACCTAGATGTAACTGCAAAACCACCTGGAGGCATCACTCAGCTGTAATGAGTTAACTACATAGCTCTTCCAGAATACTAACTCCCACCTAGCCTCCAACCCTGACCATAGGAATCCCATCCCTAACACAATGCCCTGATTGCTCCACAAATCACCAGCCCCCTTATACCTAAAGTTCACCTTCACTCCCTGACACTAAAACAGCACTTCCACTCCCTAGCCCTAAGCTCCCTTTCTCCTCATTAAACCTAAAACCCTCTGTCTGCTTCCATATCCTACAATACATAATTGCTCCCTAACCCTAAACTCCTGTCACACTCCCTAACCCTAAAGCACCATTCCCACTTCCTAAACCTAAAATCCCCTTTCCACTTCCTAAACCTAAAACTCGACTCCCACTCCTTATCCTAAGCTATATAACCACTCCCTAGACATAACCCCCCCTTCTGATTGCTACCTAAAAACTCAGAAAGCCTTTCCATTCCCATAAAGACTGCACTAAACGTGCCCAAACTCGAATACTGTGTTTGGGCAAGGTGTGACCGTTTCAGTCCCTCTGTATAGCTGCTGGATGTGGACAGCCTTATGAGCTAACAGTCACCTGAGTCCCTGGCTGTGAGATACGGGTATTCGAGCATCTGTGGCTCAGGCAGCTGCAGTACTTCCATCTGGAGCAGCACGAGGATCTGATCTTTACACAGAGATGTTAACTATGGATGCATACCATCTGCTGCTGTTGGGGCATCATGTTGGTTTGGAAAATATGATTCAAAATGTATTTTTTTTCTTTATAACCTTGAAGGAGAAGTGATAAATATAATGGGGTGGCTCAATAAAGTTAAGGTTTTTATTTGGTGCTGGGACACAAAAGGGAGTTTAGAAATGTTATTTTGGATGTCTGTTTTTTTTTTTTTTTGAATAATTGAAGAATTTCACTATTTTATCTCAGTAGGGAGATACCTCCATATAGCAGGTCTTATTGTCCTATTGTGGAGAAAAGAGTAATTAGCTTTATTCTCTGATCTGGAATAAATGTTTGAGAGGTGGAAATAGCCAAGAATTATAATTTTGTAAATCAGAGAATTAAGGAGAAAAGTGGCTGTGTTAATAATGGGTAGACAGTGTGCCATTTCATGTAATGTGCAGTGGTGGCAATTTCTTTTAGTGAACAGAGCAGATATAAGTATTTTATTTTTAGCTACTTCAACTTGGGTAATTTCTGCTAACTTTAAGGGGCAATTTAAGGCATTAAGGGGAAGTACGTATACTAACTTAGGTACTACTTTTTTATTATTTATTTTTTGCTGCAGCAATCCTGGCAGCTCCTTGCAAACTGAGGAGCAAAGGTGAGACAGACCATTGAGTAAAAACCTTAGTGGTAATATTATCTGTGTGAGTGTTCAAGTTTAGTAGGGGTCCAATGTTACACCAAGATTTTTTTGCTGCCTGACATTTGGTATAATGCTTTCTTTTTGCGTCTGTTAAGATTAAGGGAGGTAGTGATGTTATTTTTTTTTCTGTGGAGATAAGCATGACTTTAATCTTGGAACTGCTGATTTGCAGTTTTTTATTGTCGAGCCTGTTACAGAGACTGGTGAGCTGGTGAATTCAGATTGAGTTCCTCATTGAAGAGTTTGGTGGCATTTCTGAGCTTAAAGTAATAGAATATCATATATGTTGGATCATGTAGGATCATCGCTGACCCTCTTCAAGAGAAATCTTGATGAGTGGATGGGAAACAGAAAATTCACCCCGGGGATAACACCAGTGGCTCTACTTGACAGAGGCACTGGGAACTAAGGTCGGGTGGCACTATGCCAGGGTAATCCTATGGCTAGGCTTGTAAAGACCCCAGGGCCATTAGCCTAGTACACACCTATGAACCTATGAACCTATGTACGTGACTATATTTTATGTGAGGAGGTCATGTATAAATAAAAATTTGAAATAGTAAAGGTCCTAGGACTATTCCTTGTGGCACTCATATATTTAAGTTAGCAAACAACTGAAATGTTCTGTAATCTAAGTAGTTTTTAAACCAGAGTATGATGTTTTCATCTAAACTGAGTTGAAGTTTTTTGAGTCGGTGGCCATGGTTTGCAGTCTGAAAGGCATGCTGCAATGAGGCCATCATTAATGGTACTTATATATGTGTGTTAGTGGTTCTGCAATTTTTGCTGCTATCAGTTTCAGGAATTTAGGATGTAACTTCCTGAATGGGCAACTCATATGTTTAGTTTAGTTAGTAAGGCCTTTGTTTTGTAGTTATATCAGAGAAGTGGAAATTGGCAGCATAACTGGCTAAAGGATAAGCATTTGGAGGAGAAGTACTTTCTTGGTAACAGTGAAAAGGAATTGAGTTAGAAAATGGGTGAAAGGAAGGAATTTCTGAAATAAACAACAAATGAGCTGGGGTTGTGAGATTTATTGTCGTTTATAGTGATGTCAGCTATGCCACCAGTTAATTTTTTATTTCTTTCCAGAATAGCTTAACTTGTCTGAGGTAAAAGGCTTTTGCTCTGTTATTGACTGAGTATTCCATTTGACTTTCTGACTGCAATGTATTGCTGAAGGAGGTTTAGTTTGGAAGGATCTTGTTTCCAAATTTTCCATGTATTTTCCATTACTTTGACTCTACTAAATTTCATTTGAATGCCAGTAGCATTTTTGTCCTCTCAATCACCTGCATGTTATAAGAAAGAGGGATTCCCATATTATTCTAAACATCTGAGAGGATATTAATGAAACAATCCACTGTGACTTTGGGACTTTATTGGGCATACAGAGCAGACTAGTTTATATATTATTGAGGTAGCTGTCAAGTAGAGTCTGCTTATTTTGTGAAAAGGCTCTATCAGTAATTATGCTTGTGGGCACGTTTTACATCTTAAAGACCATTTGAAAATTATTAGACAGTGATCAGTTATGGAATTATGGAGGATATCTATATGCATATGCATATGTCTTTGCTTTACATTTCTTATTATAAGGTCAATGTTAGGCTTTCCAGTTACAATTTTTGTTCACTAAATCATATGGTTACAACAAAGCAGTGCGGGCAGCACTTGGCTAGGCCAGATGGAGTGAATTTAATCCATGTTTTCCTTATTTAAATTGAAATATGCAAGTTGTGCTTGTCTAAAACTAAGTAATGTTATGTAAAGTTTGATTCATTTAACAGAAAATGAGGTAATCAGTTCTAGCAAAATAAAAATAAAACTGCACAGAACAACTTAGCTGCTGTAATAAACAGAAGCAGACAATATATTCAAGAGACTCCAGCACTATGACTAATTTTTTTGGTGATACTAAAGTAAAAAGTATTGATACTATAACATCTGAAAATGCATACAAAACAAAGAAATGAGACTGCAACCCAGACTGTGACCAATGATACTAACAAATAATAAGCAAAGTGCTATATTTAAACTAGACAAGTGAAAAGAATAAGGCACTCTATTGCCACAACCACATTTCTTACCTTGCATAATGCATTCTGTTTTTGCAAAATGACTTCATCAGAAAAGCAGGGAAACTGCAAGCCTGTATGTGTCTTACTTCTTTGTACAATTTTTGAAAAGATCTTCCTAAATCAACCCTTGAGAAACAGTTGTGATTCATGGTTGATGCAGCCACTGCCTCCAAATGAAGCCATTTTCTTACAAGAATTTCGTGTCTCTATTCCTTACTCATGCCATGAGGCTGTTCTTCTTGAAAGTAAGGCTCCTTTTTAAATTTTTTCTCATTCTTACTCCACTTAAAACTATGCATTAAGCTGATGTTAACCTACCATTCATATACATTTGTAGGAGCAGAAAAGGACTCAAGCTTTGATGCTAATTTCTCCAAAGTGAGTTGCTCACAAGCTGCTTGCGAAAACCTGATGTTAGTAATCATTTTCTGCCCCAGAAAAATGGAGACAGCTTACTTAATTTTTACCATGTCACATTGTGTGGGGGACGTTTTCTGGATTTTAATTAGTCGGCAGTGACATTAAGTAATCTACATTTGGATTTGGATACTGTGATATTTTACAACGTTTCTGCATATACTTGTATTCTGCTTTATGTCAACGCATAGTTCAAGCGGTGACAGAAAACAGCTGGAATAACAACAAACAACTCACTGTTTATTAAGACATGAGCTATTTCAGTAAACCATAATGATAGTTCACTGACACACACTTCCCAAGACAGTTTTACTACATATTTGAGCAGGAGAACAGCTTGTAAATGAGCCACTTCACCTGCTCCGAATGTGGTTGCAATAATACATAAGTATCAAGAATAATATCATGCTTAAAGATATTTTTGAACTATTTATTGAGCTATGTGCACATCACAACCAGATGTTCCAAAGAAAATGTCAATATCTTTCAGCAGTAGAACTATGCAGAAAAGTTTTGGTATCATTAAGAAGCAATTAGAGCTAACAGACTTGGTGAATAGTATCGTTATTGTTGTAAAGCAAGACACAATTTGAATTTATATTGATCCAAGTTTGAATAAAGTGGTTAAAAGAGAGCATTGTGAATTACTCATAAAAATGAAGATGTAGTCCCAAGAATTCCAAATGTTAACTTATTTTCTGTACAAGGTGCAACCCAGGGTCTGCTTGCCAATAAAGTTGTGTGATGAAGGTTCTAAATTGGGAACATGCATTCCAGACTTAACTAGAGCACTGGCTGCATTCTGCTCAGATTCATGCCTGCACGTACAGCACTTTTATTTCACTGCAATTTAACAGTGGCACTGAATCTACAGTATTCAGTTCTATGATTAGGCAGTTTAAATGTGAAAAAAATGACAAACTGAACAAGTAAGGCAAGATGATGTTTTTTTGTCATTCAATTGAAAAGATTTTCCGGCATATATTTTTTTTTACACTGAGCTCTAGTCAACTCATAACCAGCCTGTCAGCAGCCAGGAACAAACTGCCACATTAACTGAGTGTTGTTAAGTGTTACTGTGTTAATACAGTATCAAGAAAATGCAGATTCATTACACTTACATTTGACATTTTCAGTATAATGAGTTCCAAACAGCTGATGCAGAAATGAAGACTTGGAAAATGATGTAAAACGAATAAACGATCTAGCTGTGTACATCAGTAACAAGAAGAACAAGAGTTCTGTCCACAGTTCCTGAAGAAGTCTTTGTGTATACTCTGACGAAAGCGCTTAAACTTGGATTAAATTATACTTGTCCTGGTTCCTGTGTTGTTGCCTCATCTCCTTTTTGTACTGTTCGGTTCTTATTTTTGTGTGTATTGTTTTTAATTAATAGTGCATTTCAGGTACAGACTGTGTGCTCTATTAAATTAATAGGCCATTTTATTTCTAAATGGCAGGCATTGTACTATTAATCCAGTATTTAGGTTTATATGCTGCCGTTTTGCATTTACTATGTATATAGCTTGACTGCATGTTCTGTCGGCAATGTATAATGATGCTCAGTTTTTAAATATGCTGTTTAATGGATACAACTGGTATTAACACTGTGTTAATGTGTAGCTAAGTGAAGTAGTTATTCCTGTACTTTCTGCTAATTGTACTAAAGTACATCTACTATTTTCTTCTTCCCATACACTATCACCTGCTTCCCTCTGTAAACCCTCTCCTACACATTGCAATCCTGTGCCCATTTATGTTAAGCTCATGTAATAATGGATTGTTCTCACACTCTCTCATAACAACACCTATCTGTGTTCCCTGTAGTTCAACAGGCAGTAGTCATTTGGCAGTCACTAGACCTCATTCCATTTTCCTGTTTTTATTTTTTCCAATAATTCATACATCATTTAACAAACTGGAACACTGCTGAAGTCTGCTGCAGCAATGTTCCCTCCCTCAGCTGCCTATACAAGACTGCATAAGTTGGCCATTGCTTGCGTATGCATCTGCCTCGGTATTGCTAAGCTAGTTATGTTTATTTTCTCAGCTCATCACCGACCCTCATACCTGCCCCCTTGCGGAACTACTTCTACCTTCACAGCTACTCTCCTTGCCCACCCCCACACTCACTGTACTCTGCTGCTTCCCTCTGTGATTTCCTTTTCCACACATTCCTATCAGTTTCTGCTTTCTGTCTAATATTGCTTACCTTCCAGCATCTGCACTACTTTGGCTTTTCATTAAAAGTACTCTCTCTACATTCTCTCTGCTTTCCTGATTGTTTTTTCTGCAAATATAGCCTGCTGTGACCTAGTTTGTCCCACTCCATTTGCCCTCATTACGCTCAGGTTCACTTCACTTTCCTATTCTGTCCCCATTCCAACCCACCACCACATCAATTACATTTATACTTTACCCACCCCACCCACTTTACAACAGCAAATCACAACCCAGACACCATCCAATAATTCACACCCGCCCATAAAACAACTGACATTCACATCCCAGGAGTCAATCAGTAAGATTCGTTAAGTAACTAACCCTACTATAAACCTCCGTAATCCTTTCCTGATAGTACCTCTTCAGTATAGCACCCCTCAGTAGCTCCCAGCTCTGCTTCCCATACACATTTCACTACACACATCATTTATCAGATATCAGTCCTATTTCACCAATTACTCACAAAATGTCAAATTATCTTTATGAAAATGTTCACCTTTATAGGATACACTTATATCTAGCAGCCCTACACATCACCACTACCACTCTGCTTTTACTCCTGTACTCTCTCACCTCATATAATTATTAGCTATTAGCCACCAATTCCCCTCCCTGACAAACCTCTTCATTTCCACCTAGACAAACCATTAAGCTATAACATAGCTCCAACTATCTTTTATTCCTACCACATAGATTTCCATGCAAACAAAATCAAACCCAAGCAAACACATCCCAAACCTGTTTAAAATACACCAAACTATAATACAAGTTTACCAAACTCCTTTTACACCTTTTAAAGAAATTAAACCACTTTTGAGATATCCATTCTAGTCCCAGTTTCACTCTCCTACATAATACAATTAGCAGCCCATACACATTCAACTATGAACTCCTACATAACAAAAATACATCCTCCCTTCTCCTCCTTCATATGAATGTAAAAAGTATTGAAAAAATGTTCATGAGCTGCATGCCTTGCTATCCCACTATTCTCCAGATATTATGACATTAAAAGAGACATGGCTAATACCCAACAATAACAGCAAGGAAATTGTAGACCCAGGATACAATATCCTACTTAAAGACAGGATAACCAAAAGGGGTGGGGGAGCAGCAATCTTATTCAAAGATTCACTAATACTAGACTGTCTTGAACCTAACATCCCTGACTTTGAAAATACAGAACTAATCTTTGCCAAGTTAAAATCGACCCCAAAAACACATTAATATCATTGGTTAGTATTAGGCTAACTGCCCTTGTGGGCCATTTTAAGCCTAGCCAATTAACCCATGTAAGTATCAATCCCTGCACCTAGTGTCTGTAAGATACGCTCCTTAACCATTATGCCAACCTCCCACCAGAAAATAATATCCTCACACAAGAAAACATACTACACTGGATGACCAATTCTCTCCCACAGGAAACAGTACTGATGTGTGATTTTAATATTGACTGGCTAGATTGCTCCTCAGACTCCAACAGCCCATGTTAGCCAACATGGGTTCACCCAAGTCATCACATGCCCCACAAGGACAAATACATTTTTGAAACATCTGTCTATCCTTGACTGGATTCTAGTTAATAACCCCTCCCTTTCATCTCAAGCAGGTTGTTTTTCTGATGGCCTGAGTGACCATTAGCCTATCTTTCTTCTGCAAACCCATAGTCAACAAAAATTTAAACAAATCACCTACTGTACAATCAGAAATAAAAAAGCCTTTAACCCAAATAGTTTCATATCTGCTCTAAAAAGCTGTAACTGGGAAACACTCAGACAGCTACCCCATGAAGAGGCTGTGAACTCCTTTAACACCACAGACTGTCATGCACACCCCAGAGCCATTAGAGTGAAAGCTAACTTTGCACCCTGGATAAGCAAAGAATGTAGATCCTTGCTCAAAGCTAGAGATCAGGCCTGGGACAATTTCACAAAAACAAAAAAAACAAATCAAAAGACAAATTCTTAGAACTCAGAATCAAAGCTAAAAACGTTTAAAATTGGATAAAATCTACTGCCACAATATTCAAAAGAAGCACCAAAATTACCCTCAAAAATTCTGGGCCACAGTTAATGATATACTTCTACCAGGAAAATCAACTACCCCCACTCCAGCATCAACCACCTCCTCTGATGATATAGCAACCCAATTTAATAAATACTTTACAGATACTATCCACGCTCTGTCCCGCTTGCACCTCAGCACAGCAACACCTTACAAAACAGCCTCAACCAATTTACACTACAACCTGTGCCTGTATATACAATAAAAAGACTACTCTGAAAACTTAAAACAACTACCCTAGCTGCTGACAACTTCCCTGCTGACTTTCTGAAACTTGCAGCAGATGCAGTTGCATACCCAGTAGCCATACTCCTAAATAGACCAGTAACTGAGGGCTTAGTACCTACTGTTTAGAAGATCTCCCACATTATTCCTTTACACAAAGGAGGCAATTCCACCAAATTTACTAATTATTGTCCATTTGCCATCCAGTTACCCTCATCTAAAATCCTAGAGAGAGTCATCCATACCTAACTCATGGACTACCTTCATACACATAAAGTATTATCAAACACACAACATGGTTTTTGCCCCTCTCTCTGCACCACCAGAGCCCTAATGGCCTTAATAAATATAGTTAATCACTTTAGAAACCATGGACAATATCTGCCATATTTCTGGACTTCTCTAAAGCCTTTGATATGGTAAATCACAATACAATCATCAATGTCCTCTCCTCCATTAACCTTAGTAGTTCCTCTATCACCTGGTTCCAAAGCTACCTGTCAGGATGTCAGCAGGCCATACAGTGGCAACACCACCTTTCTACTCTTCTCCCAGTGACCTTAGGGTTCCCACAAGGCTCCATCCTTGGGCCTCTACTTTTCTCTCTATTTGCTAATTATCTCCACACCTGCACTCTTCATGCATCTGTTATACAATATGCAGATGACTCTACGCTAATATGTGCCGCCCCCTTCCTACAGCATCTCAACACCATAATTCAGGAGTCATTTCTTTCTATAGAACCATGGTTTTCCAATTCCCAAATCATTCTGAACCCCAACAAAACAAAGCTTCTTGTCTTCCGCCCTACAAGATCTCCCTCATTCTGCTTAACTTTTAATATAGAATCCAAAAACAAAACTGCCATAACCCCAATAACTTATATTAAACTGCTAGGTGTTGAAACTGACAACAACTTGAAATTCGACATGCACATTTCTCAAACCATTAAAAAGTTTAATAAGAAATTAGGTCTGGTTAACAGAAACAAACATTTTCTAACTAGAACCACAAAAGCTGCCATTGCCTGCACACACCTCCTGTTAACTCTCCTATATGCCTCCTAAATTCTTACCAACCTTCACCAAAATGATCTAACCAAGCTGGAATCCTGCTGCAATACAATTACCAAATTTGTCACTGATGCCACACATAGGTCTCACCATTATACAGCTCTTAAACAACTACATTGTTTAGAACTTCCTCAACTCCTACACTATAAACAATTAATCTTTGCCCACAAAATCCTATACTGACCTGATAAATTCCTCGCTTTCCAAAATGTTATACAAATGTTATACAACCATATTCCACTTTAAGAGTCATCTGCTCCAGTAATAAACTCCTTCTTTTACCACTAAAGCTAACAACTCAGCTGGGGAATCAGTCTTCTCAAACGTCATCCCTAAAATTTAGAATAAACTGCCAACCTCATTACCTCCAGTTCCTCCACAGTACAATTTAAAAGGCTACTCACAACACAGTTGGCTGACACTTGGCTTTGCTCTTGCAACTCTCCTGGCTAAAACTAACCTCTGAATATGTTACCACATACTGCTCATTGGGTGCTATCTTTCTCTAATCCCTGAACTCATTTATATTAAAACTCACTTAAATTGTATATGCTTTTATACCACAAATTATGTTGAAGTTACTTCTAGAGAACTGTATTTCCCATGAATGTGTAAATGCTATTCGAATGCTCATGTAATGTCCTTTCAAGTTTGTTAACTTCTACAATGTTTATATTACTTATTACTGGAGCTTTTCTCCCCGGGCCTCCACTGAAAAAGGACCTGTGTCCATCCAGTTGGACTTTCCCGGTAAACAAATGTAAAATAAATTAAATAAATAAAATAAAATATTTAATTTAAAATACCCCCCAGTTCCCCTAAGCGACTCAAAGAACATTCCACTTTTAATTTATTATTATATTATTATATTTATATATATATATATATATATATATATATATATATATATTTTTTTTTTTAAATTTATTAAATATATAAAACATGGCGAGAGCAATACTGTCAATGTAATGGATGACTAAACAGCCGCCATATAACTGATAAGCCCTCACCATAACCTACAGCCTCCCACCTGTGTGGTAGCTGGCTCCATCTTCATCTGTATGACGTGCCTGCTGATGGATTCTACAGGCACTTCCTTTAAATAGGGAGTATGTGCCTGCAACCACCCCTCCCATGATGACTCCTGCTAGCAGATAACGAGCTGTTACTGTGCTAAGTCATTATTAGCCATATTTTAATGTCAGATGGACTGAAGCCAGTTTGACACAAAGACAAAGCAATTTACTAAATGCCCTTGATACGTTTGTGATAACAATGATGCTAAAAAAAATATTAGGGCAAGAATTAGTTTAGGAATCTAGGTATTACTGTGAAAGGACTCTTAAAGTACTCAAGAAGCTAGTAAAGGAAACATAAAAATTAAATTATTATAATGCGGATTAGACAATTGCATTAGTGATATTCAGAATGTGAGCTAAATGGAAACAGTAAAGTAGAAAAGTTGCCAGTAAATCAGGAGCATTTAATTTTATTTATTTGATTTCATTTGTTACTGGGTAGATAGTTTGGTCCATGGACCCTTTTCAGTCACAACCCAAGTCAAAAGGAAGTACATTGTTTAAAATGTCACATTTGGTATCGTATTTGATAAGCATGACAAGCAATTTAATTGACTATAGCTTTATGTTTAGTTTTTTACATCTATTTCATCAGTCACCCAACACTTCAAAATGATAAAAAAATTTACAGTGTAGCTTTTTTGCATCAATTTCAACAGAGATAACATACCCAGCAGATTGGTGTTTGCAGTTGTATATTTTATATGTGAGAATTTACATACCACGGATTATTCAAATTGAGGATAATTAATGCCTTAAGGAATAATAATAAAAGATGGATGCACAAGAATTATTGTTTGAAACAGCTTTACTTGTTAGGGCTATTTGGGATCAGTTTGATATATGGCTTGCATATCTTGTGATGAGGAATGGAAGAATAAATGTGAGGACAATTTTAAATATCATTTACTTACTTTAGAATTATAAGTGTTCCACGGTGGTGCAGCGGTAGCATTGTTGCCTCACAGCAAGAGGTTCTCCCGTTCGATTCTCGGCTGGAGTGCGGGGAGTGCCTTCTGTGTGGAGTCTGCATGTCCTCCCCACGGTTGGGTGGGCATTCGAAAGACATGCGTAAATGGGTGTGCCTTCGTTGAAGGTTGAACGTCGAGCTGGCACCTCGGCGTTTGTGAAAATGTACTGCCAATCATTAGCGGACTGGAGTTCCGCTGTGGCGACCCCTAACTGGAAAAAAGCCGAAAGACAACAACAACAACTTTAGAATTATCAGATTAAAAAATGGGACTCTAGGGATTTGCCCTACTGAAGATTTTGTTCTTAGCTCCCTATTAACTGACATCTCTAAAATAGTTACCGTTACTAGTCTACTTTACATAGGTTATTAACGTGATCTTATAGTAGAATGCTCATTTTCATTTCTAAAATCTAGCAGGATATTCAATTTGCCATGTACCTTTGCAAAGCTACTGTCCTCTGTTGCTAATACAAAAGATGGTTCTGTTTAGTGTCAGGGATTTTATACAACAGATATATTCAAATAAAAGGGGCATGCATGCCAACAATAGCAGGTGGATAAAAGAATTTGTTGGAATGTGTCTTTCTAAACATGATCTATACTATCGCACTTGCTATAATGTGTATATACTAAAGATGTTCAAGAAAGAACATACCATAGATCCTTGCAAAGCATTTTTAGAAAGTCTTTTTACAAGGCTTTTCTGAGGCTGCAAGGGATGCTATTTAATTTATAGAGATATGACCTGAAAGTACTCACCGGGCAAGGAACAAAATATAGCAGATATGTTAAGCACAGAATACTTGTAAAAGCAGCATGCGACAATGATACAGAAAGAAGCAAAGTTTATTTAGGTAATTCTGCAGTCACCATAACAGAAGAGACCATGGACTAATTCAAGACGTACCAACAATTGCAAAAAAAAAAATAGTGAAAACTTTGCTGAGTGGTTTGTGCAAAGAAAAATTGGTAGGGAAAGTAATTGTGTCTTATTTTTCTTTCTAAGAATTAAATTATGTCCTCGG
Organism: Protopterus annectens; assembly: GCF_019279795.1. Classification (NCBI taxonomy): domain Eukaryota; kingdom Metazoa; phylum Chordata; order Ceratodontiformes; family Protopteridae; genus Protopterus; species Protopterus annectens. Next base: position 757,183,706 of record NC_056727.1, read on the forward strand.
TTTCAAGTCCAAAGCTGACAAAAATAATATTTCCTAATCGACTCAGAGTAAAAAATGTTTGCTGGTATACATGAATCATATCTGGGAATAGCAAAGCGCTAAAAAGAGCAGGGGATATAACGTATTGTTAGAGAAGTTTATTCACAAAGAATAAGGAACAAAAAATGGTTCAATAACACCCAGGTACTGGAAGACTATAGTGCCATGTGTTCAGAGATTTATTTCAGCTTAAGTAAGATGTTTATTCATATATGTGAATGATTATTCTAAGTTCAATAAAGTAATAACACTTAACAGATACAAGTGTAGTTGAGACTTAAGTGAATATTCAGCTTTTGCACTGTTTTTGCATGGGATCTCAGCGAACATCTGACTTTTCTCTCTGCCCACCCATTTAGCCTACACAATCCCCACAGGACAGGAGAGCTCTATGGTGGATTTCTCTTTCCAGATGTGAGGGTATAATGGGAGAGTTAGTGCTTTCCCCCCATCTCAGGGACATGGGATTTATGTTTTTAAGCCATAATTCCATTGGGCTGGGTATCTGGTAAACAGCTAGAATTCCATTCACTGGAAGAGTGCCCAAGACATGTACATCACATTTCCCCAAGAGAAGTTAGAAATTCTTGTATCATAAATTGTGTTTCTTTCTCCATTACGTTCTTCAGCATCCTGAACATTAACTGGGGTGCAGTCTGTTCCTTTAGTTCTTTATAGCACTGGAACTGGTTGCTCTCTGTATTGTAGAAACAGGGGATGCCTGATGTTACCTCCAAGCAGGTGTTTATAATACAAAAGTCAGGAATTCATAAAAACCATAAATAAGTGTGAAATCCAAAATACCTACCATGTTTTATGGGGTCTATATTAGTACCTCAAAGATGCAGTTTGTCGAACACCAAGATGTCAACATGGAAACAGCGAAATCCAAAAAGCACAAATGGCCACTTTCACAGGGAAAAAATTCACTTGGCCGACCAACAGCAAAGCAAACTTTCAAACCCTAATCAAGTGGGGGGCTTCACCTCCCCACACCCCCAATGTGGGGGGCTGTACCCCACCCCCCCTAACTAAATATACCAACTCCAAGATCACTCTACATTGGAGAAAAGGGCAAATTCCCGATAACGGCCAAGCAAATTTTTTTCCCTGTAAAAACAATTTGCTGAAGTGTTCGTTCGTGCTTTTAGGATTTTGCTGTTTCTGTGTTGACGTCTTAGTGTTCGACAAACTGCAGTTTCAATGTACTAATATAGACCCGTTTTATGCAGGATCTAATGGATAAGCGGAAGGATGTTTATTAATGAGACTATGAAGCACAATTTTTGGCTCACCATTTTCCAAAAGATGACTTTTAGAAACTGTGAGACAAAAACCCTAAAAACAGAAATAAATGTTGAAGGGGCATTAGTCTCCTCAGTCTTTTCTGATGGGGATCTGACCTCCAATCCACCCAAATTTTCTTTCTATCTATCTATCTATCTATCTATCTATCTATATATATGACAGCTATAAATATATCCACAGTCATACTCCAGAAGAAAAAAGTGAACCCCCCCCCCCCCAAAAGCACTCTATTGGCTCACATAGTACAACCCATTGTAGTAAAACTCATCTCAACATTCAACTTTTGAAATAAAACTCTTTGCTGGACATCAGCTCTTGGCTCTCCATTCATTTGTCTATTTCTTCAGTGATCTTCCAGACAGAATACACTTAATTTTGATTTTATCTTTGAGCATCTGATCTTCCTTTTGGGACTGTTCTTGCTGAGTTACAACTGCACTTGGAGATGTGAGTGATAACAGATTGGGAAATTCAAGCCTGTGTATTTTTGAAGAGCAAGACAATGATGGGTCCTGTTGGATATATTAGCAGCAACTTTTGCTATTATATTACACCAGGAATCAAGTAGATGGAAATCAGACATGCGGAGGTTAGTGAACATTTAAGAACTGTAGAGGAGAGTAGATATGAGGTGGGATCTGGCTGTGGTTAGTCTGGTGTTTTGAATAAGGTAAGGTTTGGCCCTATGTAGAGCAACAAGTCTGATGTGAACTTTTTTAATTGTGAGGGATATGTGTTAATCAAATGCTAGGTTCTGTCTGTTGTGACACCAAGTAGTTTTGTTAACTGGTTCTATTACAGTGCCATTAGTGGAGTAGATGAAGAGAGGAGGTGGGTTTTCTTTGGATTTCCTGTTGGAGAAGATTATTAACTTTGTTTTGTTTGGGTTTAGGATGAGTTGAAACTCATTTAGGTAATTTTCAATATCTAGAAATGATTTTTGCAGTTTATCTTGGAGTTCTTGGGGTGTAGAAGCAGAGCAAATAAGAGCAGCATTGTCAGCATATTGAATGATAGAAGCAGATTTGGTGGCAGTGTTTAGACTATTTGTGAATATAATAAAAAGGAGATGGCCAAGGCTGGAACCCTGGGTAACCCCAACAGAGACTGGGAGGAGTGTGGAGAGTTTATTATCCCATTTAGTTGCCTGTTATCAATTAGTAAGGTAGCTAAAGAACAACTTGATAGCTGTAGAGTTGAGGTTGAAGGAGGCTAGAGTGTTGAATAGTAGTTGGTGGGATACCATATCAAAAGCTTTGGACATATCAAGGAATATAGTACAGACAAGTTGTCCATTGTTTTTGAGGAGGTAGATGTAGTTCATGAAATTTATGAGGGCTGTGGAGGTACTGTGTTTTGGGTGAAAGCCGTGCTGTGAACTAGATAACAAGTTATTTGTAGTGAGGTTTTCTAGGAGCTGCTTATGGATACATTTTTCTAAGATTTTGGCTAGGGGTGACAGAATGTAAATAGGCCAATAATTAAATAGATCTTTAGATGGGTCTCCCTTGTGGAGGGGCATGATATGGGATATTTTCCAGAGTATGGGGACATATTGTTCTGCAATGGATCGATTGATTAGGATAGATGATAGAGTTGGCAGCAGTTTTTAAGAAGTCACTAGGGAAGTCACTAGGGATTATAACATATGAAGTATGTTTTCTGTAGGTAGGCATTTGTGTATATATTTATGGATCCCCTTCATTTCATTGACCTTCCAAAATGCCAGACGTCATATGGCTGATACCAAATCACCAACATTTCACAAGGTCAAAATTAAAATAAAAAAAAAAAATAAAAAACATTTTTTGCTTGTTTTTTGCAGAGGGTCAAGCCCCCATGTACTCCCCCATACCCTGATAATTAAATATACCAACTCCAAGATTGCACTACATTGAGGAAAATGGCAAATTTCCTGTTCCGCAATGTACATTGATCTCCATTCACACTATTTGACCTTCCAAAATGTCGGCCATATGGTCTCAGCCATATGATGTTCGGCATTTTGGAAGGTCAATCAAATGAAGGGGAGTCATATGCGTATACATATATATAGATATAGATATGCTGCACTACCCTTTTTCTGGTTGTATAATATAGATATTTTGCATACATTCTGTGACATAGCATGCTTTCTATTACACTGATCATTTAAATTATCCTCCAGTTTTTGCTAAGCATTGCATTTACTCACCTCAAAATACCTTTTAATAAAGGTAACTTTTCATTCTTTATTACCATGATCAGCTCTTGGCTCTCCATTCATTTGTCTATTTCTTCAGTGGCCTTCCAGACAGAATGCACTTAATTTTTATTTTATCTTTGAGCATCTGATATTCCTTTTGGGACTGTTCTTGCTGAGTTACAACTGCACTTGGAGATGTGAGTAGATAAGCCTGGTTCTCCCATTTTCTTTAATTTTCTAGTGACAGTGCTGATTGTAAGAATTCTAGCTGTTTCCCTTCCCTGCAGTTCAGTGTAGGTGTGTTATATAATGGTCTGCAACTCCTCTGGTAGTTTTTGTTTTCTCTATACATAACAAAGAACCATGGTTCAGCTGCTTATCCAGCTGTTTCACCTTCAGTATGTGTGCTTTCCAGTGGCTTTTGTATTCTTACTTTATGTCATATTTTCAAATCAGTTCGTTTTCTGTCATTTCTACTGCAATAATGTTTCTGTTTCTGCTGATTTCTTTCCCACAATATCTTTACTTTGTGTTAAATTTCAGGCATCACTGACATTGTTGAAACAGGTTAATCTATTTTTAAAACTTCTGATTAGCAAATGAGTTAATGAGAAATCAAGTCCATGCAATTCCATATTCTTATATTCAAAAATCAAAAGAAAACAATGTTCATACCTTGTGTTACTTCTTTTTCTTTTGAGATATTTATAGTGTTTGGATAGTTTGCTCAATGGCTTCCATAGAAAGCATGTGCCCACTTCATTATCCACCAACCTGAAAACTGACCTGTGATCTCCAACCTAATGCAACTCGATACCAACCACAGGACCCTTAGATCATCTGATAAACTTATACTCAAGGTAACAAAGTCTCATAATTACTTTGTTGACTCTCTCTTCTCTTATAAAGTAGCCAAACAGTGGAACCTAATAACCCAGAAGATCCTAAGAAACACAGATAGTCAAACAACTCCTAAAGGAATACCTTACTCAGCAATGACTATGCTCCTGCAATACTCCTGGCTAGTTTCTCATGCCATCAATCAAATGTTTCTTTTCTGTTATCTTCTCTTTTTCTTACTTCTACCAAATGAAAATACCACAATGGTTTATTTTAGTTATTTATCTAATGAGTTTCATCTGTAGTAAGGCTTAAGAAATGTAATGTTTTCTGTTTGCATTCTCTTTTTGTAAATTGTGATTGTAGGCAGCTGTTAAACTGTTTGTATATTCTTTGTAAATCTTTATAATTTTTTTGTAATCTTTTTTGTACTATTGTTATGGAACTTTTCTCCCTGGGTCTCCACAAAAAAATTGGGCTACTTGCCCAGCTAGACACTACCCAGCTTAATGTAAAATAAAATGAAATAAATAAAAATAATTATTTCTAGAAGGAGTCAGAGTAAAGAATTAATGGAATGAAGAAGTAAATACATAGAGCTTTTTTATCATCCTAATTAGCATTTGAAATTTGAGGAAGCCTATAATTTCCATTTTTTTCTTCAAAGTTCAGAAGGAGAGTATTTGCAATTTGATTATTTAACTTGAGAAATAAGACCCTGTTAAAGGTATTGCTGCAAAATGGATATGGAAGCTAAAGAATATTCAGTAAATATATAATACTAGAGATATTCATTAACATGTTGCTGTCTAAGAATCATTTTTCAGTTAATACAAATGACTAATGAAATCTTTCCTCTGTTTTCTCAAATTTTCCAACTATAGTTTTGCAAAAATATAATAATAAAGCAGTATGTATAATAGTGGCAAGCAAATATCCTGCCGCACATGGTATACTATGTTATAAATCCTGGTAAGAAGGGATAAAAAAAAGTGTTCTCTTCAGTATTAATACTTATCATAAGAAGATTGCCAAGATCACAGAGAAACAGATGAACACAAGGAAGAGTCATTAAAAGCCACTCTTCTTTCTTATAATATTTAGACTAAAGGCAATAGATTATTGGTGCTAAATGAAAGCCAAGAGTGGCATTCATAACAACCCTAGCATAAATCTAGCCTTAGAGAGCCACAGTAACTAAGCAAACAATGATATGAACAATTATTTACAATTGATTCCTATTTATTTAATTTATTTATTTGTTAGACTAGCATTTAACCAGTTACGTAAACTAATTTACCTTAGACTCTTTTCATTAATACCCAGAATGGAAGAGCAAGGGTAACCAATGAACCAGTATGTTTCTGGAAGGTGTGATTAAGCAGGACTTCTTAAAGAAAAGCTACACAAACAAAAGTACATTACAAGCTCCAAAAAGACAAGAATCAGAGGTCAGAACTGAACCACAGATAATAGAACTCTGAGTAAAGATCTTAACCAACATGCCACTGCACACCCTGTGGGATGGGCTCACCCATTACCTATAGTTCAAAAGATAGATGTTAAAAAAAACAGATTGCTCATTGAAATCGCCACACCCAGTGACTACAGTGTCTTGGGTACAGAGAAACACAAAGTCATAAAATATCAAGATTTGCAGGCAGAAAAGAGAGCAATGTGGAAGAAAGATACCCAGACAGTTCCAATAGTAGTAGGAGCAGCAGGTCTTATAAAAAAGAATCTACAATCATATTTCGATATGTTACCAATGCATGTTACCCCATACAAATTGTAGAAAGAGCCATTACTGAGCACACTGAGGGTGCTGCGAAGAGCACTTTTGGCTGACGTAAAGGATTGAAATGATACTAATTTCATGAACTTTAATCGTACTTTGACTTAGGAATGGGGTCCATTCCCATCATGATATTAGAAATCCAAAAGGCTTGGAGAAATTTAAAAAAAAAGCATGGAAAATATTCTGCATTACACTTCACTTCATGAAACTGGATCATTTAGATTTTTTCCACGGTTTTGTCTGTGCATGAGGTATTATACCCTCAGACCTGAGCTTAGAGGTTTGTGAAAAAATATCAACACAGTCCAAGCTTGAAACCACTGTTCTTGTTTGAGAAATTCATAACAAACTGCCACTTATAAGAAACTATTAATAGCACATTGTTTTCTTTGAAATCTTGCCTGAATAGCTGCTTAAATAATGTGTGATCATGCAGTAGGCCTCACCTACAATCTGAATCCAGCCCCATATTTAAGTCAGAGAACTATCTATGCCAATTATCTTTTATGGATTTTTCAACTAGGACACTGCTACAACACTTCCATCAAAATAAGTTGTGAAACTGTAAAGCTGTAAAGACCTTGTTTCATTGTGTTATCTCTCAGCGTGACTAAAAACAGAGTGGCATATGGCAATGAATAAATTAATTTTCTTATTGGCAAGCTTCCTGGAATGCAGCACTGGGATCGGTTTTCCATGCTAATTTTGTTTTCACTCACTATATGTTTCCTAGTCTCCTTTCTAGTAACCTGGTTTACAATAAATCATTTAACCAATTTTAAATGCAGAAATGTCTTCTGAGAAAAAGATGTTTGCATATTAAGGTAGTGACTATTTTCCATCTCGGCCCGGGCAACATTAGTCATATTTATATAGGTTGCACTCACTGCCTTTCTGATGATTATAGGAATCTGGAATTATAACCAGCAACAGACTGCACAATGCTTATTTATCTTCAATGTAAATTAAAAATAAATGTTCTAAAAGATGAGAATAATGTGATTCATTCATCCACAGCGAAGTCTCGTAGCTTCAGCTTCTAAATGAGCTTCATACAAAATGTTGTTAGAATTCTGAAAAATCTCATTGTTTTATTAACATTTGTTTCATTTCTTGACTGGGCAGAGGTTCTGAACTATACAGGAACTGTTCCATCCATGACCAAGGTTGAAATGTAAGTACTCGTGTTAATCTTACTAAAATAGAAGGAAAATGGAGAATAACACAGTTCAGTACTGAAGGCACAGCTATGATACAGGCTTTGGAGTGAACATTTTCTGCACAGTTTCCTGGATGATGCCATAGTTATTGTTCAAATCTGAAAACAAAGGTACAGTTATAACTATGTATCTAAGTCCTGCTGAAGTGCTAAGGTAAACATGATTTGCCTAGGACAAAATATATAATAAGTAGTTTTATTTCATTAAATAAGAGGACAGACTTAAATCACAGCCCAAGGGCACTATGATGTATATACTTTTCCCTCAGGTGCAGAAGGATGAGGTATAGAAAGCAGGTGACAGTGGTAAAAACAGTCAAGATAAGAAATGTACTACAGTACCTGAAGGAGTGTAATGCAGGGGACATATTACATATAGTTGAAAATCTACTATATGTTGGTTGCAATGAGAACTAAGGAAGCAGTGTTGGGGTGAGTTTTCAGGAAGTGAAAAAAACAGGAAGTACTTCTTGAGCCTATGCAGTAAGTCTTACTTGTCTTCCTGAAAAACAAAGGGGAAGAGTCTGAGGATTAAGCAAAGTGTAAGCAAATCCCACTATTTAATGTGAAGTTCTGTAGCAGTGAGACTGGAGCCATACACTAGAATGTCAGAGGTGTAACTGTGGGTTTTGTGAGAAGGAAATTAGACAAACCTATGTCATGTATTACTTAATTTCATGGAATCAGCAAAAGAAAACGGGCATGGGACAGGTGAAAGGGTGTTGTCTGATATAGAAAAAAGTCCTTGATACAGTAGATTGATGCTTTATGGGCATTAATGAGGAAATAAAACTAGGAAAAATTCTTATGAGGGGAATAATGAGAGATGAGGGATGAGGGTTGCTGGAATGCCTGTTCCATCTTTTTCATATTAATGACAAAAGCATTAACAGGAGGAGTTGCAAGATTGTTAAGGAAGGAAGGAAGGAGGGAAGAGGGGACTAGAGGATACTTTAGTTTATGTGATGATGATAAGTGCTTATTGCTGCTAATAAATATTCAAGGGTAATTGAGTGTGGTTATGGAAGACTCTGAGGGAGGGTGATGGTGGTGGTCAAAGACTCTGAGGCAGGGTGATGGTGGTCGTGAAAGAATCTGAGGCAGGGTGGTGGTAGTGGTTGTGACTGGAAAAATGCAATAGGTTGTCAAGTGGTTATGATTAGTTATGGATGGAGGAAACTGCTTGTTTAAAGTTGCACTCAGTTGTGAAAGAAATTAAGGAAAGTTGTGTTAGGGATCTGTAAGAGAAGGTGGGCTGAAGCTGGCGACTGGAATAGATGACAGTGGCTATATGAATGAAGATAAATGTGGTCTGCCTACTCACACATATATGCTGATCCCTCAAAGTGTCTTTATTAGAAAGCTGCAGGGGGTGAGTGAAAGGGGTACTTGTTTTCATTTAGTGACTCTTTATTTTCTTGTGTAAGTATTTTTCTTTCTGGCAATTTCTCTCTTAATTTTTTTGAATATCTTCTATCCAGAAATTCTGGGCGTCTTGCCTAAAAGTAACAGTACATAATTTATTTCTTATCCACCAGTGTGTGTGTGTGTGTGTGTGTGTGTGTCTGTGTGTGTGTGTGTGTGTGTGTGTGTGTGTGTGTGTGTGTGTGTGTGTGTGTGTGTGTGTGTGTGTATGTGTGTGTGTGTGTGTGTGTGGGGGGGGGTCTACTTCAGATCATCGTATGGCCATAACATTGAACCACATATGGCCGAGACAAAAACATCATTTCTTCACAACATCAAACCCATAATAAAAAAAAAAATTTTTTTACTGCAGCAGGGGCGCTATGCTTCCCTGTGCCCTCTCACATCCCCTGCTACATAAATATACCAGCTCTGAGATCTCACTTACATTGAATAGAACAGGAATTATTTCCAAAGGCACTCTCCATGCTAATGGTTCAATGTTGTGAAGAAATTATGTTTTTATCTTGGCCATATGTGGTTCGAAGTTATGGCCGTTTGATGATCTGAAGGGAACCCGTGTGTGTGTGTGTGTGTGTGTGTGTGTGTGTGTGTGTGTGTGTGTGTGTGTATACATATATACACTTTACTATATTGAAATACTTAAATCTTGAATTTCAGTATCTCGAGATGAAAATGCCAAAAGTGCAGTTGAGCAAAACTGCACTTGATCAAAATCGAAGTGTCAAATTCACGGTTGTGGTGGCACGGTACATGAGATTTGCTGTGTTTGTAATGTGCAGTGTGCTGTGGGATATGGCGTGCCTGCTGTTGTGTGGATATATGTGAAGATTTAGGTAAGTACTGTTTTTTAAGGGTTTTAGTTAGGGATCTGAGTGTATGTGAGTGTGCTGGAAACATTTAGGTGTAGGTTAGGGTAGGTAGGTAAAAGTGTGAGTGTGTAAAGGTTGAGAGTGGTGGTGTTTGTACGTATGTGGTATGTGCTTGTGCAAGGGGAATATAGAGTATGTAGTGGTGGGTTTAGTGTCTTTGTCTTTTTAGTGCGACCTCAGAGTTAGTATATATAAGTAGCGGGGGGTGGGGGGGTGCAGGGGGGCTTGCCCCTTGTTTATATGTAGGGTAGATGTGTATATTTGTGTTTTTGTGTTTGTGTATGTTTTGTTGATTTGTTGTAGTGTGGGCAGGAAGGTGTATGTATGTTTGTGTGGTGGAGGGCGTATTTAAAAGTCGCGATTTTGAATTTCGCACTTTTGGGGGTTCAATATTGTGAAGGTTTGGCTTTATAGTCTTGAGATACTGAAATCTGAGATTTTAGTATTTTGAGATTATAAAGTGAATCATATGATCAAACTTTTGAATGTTTGATGATTTATAACGGAGATCGCCATACAACACAGAATGGGAAGATTTCCCTATATAAATTGCAGGGTGTGTGAGGGGTGCAGGGGGCTTGAACCCCTGCTAAAACATTCAGGTAATTTTTTTTATTTATTTATTTTTTAATTTTTTTATTAGATGTTCAAAGTTTCAAAAGTTCGATCATATGGTCTCGGTCATATGAAAATCGAACTTTTGAAAGTTCGATCATCTGAGGTAGACCCATATATATATATATATATATATATATATATATATATATATATATATATATATATATATATATATATATATTTGCATATACATATACAGACAGAGAGAGAAAGAGATAGACATGAAATAGATATATAGCTATAGATATACAGACCTATGCATGTAAGACTGTACCTCAAACATTGCACATATATATATATATATATATATATATATATATATATATATATATATATAGTTATATATATGTGTATATATATATATATATATATATATATATATATATATATATATATATATATATATTAAATATCTTATTGATAAGCCATTTTAGAGTTAAACAACCATAGAAAAAGGGAATACCAATTTAATTTACACCCATTTTTGGAATTATACAGGAGATGATGAGCAGAAGAAAAGTTTTCACTTTTATATTGTCATGCATAGTTTTCAAAAGCAATCCATGTCATCTACACTATGGAAGGAGAGGAATGGAGATCATCTCTTCTCACTTTCTTGAAATGAGCAACTATTCTTCTCTCCTGCCTACATTTCCCCAAACAAAACTTTGTTACTGGCTACCTAAACAGGCATGTAGTATCAATCATAATGACTGATCTGGCTGGGGGTAGGATGTGATGTCCACTCAGCGCAGAGGATCTTACTCATCACCAGCAGACAGATCAGTATGAGTAGTTGTATGAGTGAGTTCCCCTTCTGACTGTCTGATGGTCAGGGCCTACAAGGAAAGCAGATATGCTGTTCACTGCAGGAAACGTTCTGTACAGCAAGGTGTACATCCTACTACAACTCAGCCGCAGACTTACTGCTATAGCTGCAGCTGAGCCACTACAATACAAACACTGGGGCTGGGATGCCAGCTGGCAAGGTGTAGATGTGCTCCTTTGATGAGCCACATACATTCTAGTCACCTGCCCACTACAATCTCAGTGGATGAGGTACATGCTCAGCCTTTGTTCCATGAGAGCAGAAGAGCGGAGACACAATGGGAAGGGTGCTGCAGTTGTAACAGTCTGATAACTGTAATGGGTATATACAGGAGCACAGCATATATCAGTAACACAAAGCCTGCATTGCCACCACACTTTGCAGCTTCCTACAGCAACTTACATTTTTTCAGATCCCATTCTATCTCTGCTGAAAGAGAAAAGGGCATGTCAGTGAACTGAGATCAGTAGAGGGGATAGTGGTCAGTATAAGATATATAACCCAAACTCCCACACACCAGTGTGCCTTACACTGTTAGCAAATGGACAGACAAATTAGCACCCCTGCCCATCAGTACATAGACCTACATTGTGATATTAACCCCTAACACAAGGCAAAAGACCAGTAAATACAGTGGCACCTTGACAGGGGTTTCCACCACCTCTACAAATCTACATTCCTGACATTCCCCACCATATTGTGTCATGCATTTATGTGCTGTGCATCTAGGTACACATTTGTAGAGTATGAGTATAGGACATCCTTTTGTACAGTATCACACAATTTAGCAGGTTTTCTATTCATTTAAAGTGGTGCCTGTTGTAATATTCCTCTGCTGGTATATGCTAAAATTCCAGCTACTTAAAAATGTACATCTAGAGCTGATGCTAGTAGAACATTACCCATTTGTGGTTGGAGATCCACTGTGCTCAGATTTGTATTGTATGACAATGATAAGAAATGTGTGTATTTGAATGTCTTTCAGTGAAAATCTTTCTAAGCTATATATATATATATATATATATATATATATATATATATATATATTATATATATATATGTACACATATATCTTATTTATATAATCAGTGGACACATATTCACTTCACCTGCCTACCATGTGCATGATCTTGTAATTTTAGTGACTAGAGTCTAAGCCCTCTATGTGAAGCCTACCCATCTCCTCCACATTCGTGTTGTACTTACCAAGAAGCCAGGTACTACAGAGAGTGTACTTCAGCTTTTATGTCATCATACCATACGGTATCTGTCAATGTATGCGACTCACCCAATATAGTAATGTGTAGATATGTTATCTGTGTTTCTGTAAACTGTTAACTGCTGTTGTCAGTATGAGTGTATGTCTATGTTCCTTTATTTCTGGGTTTGAGCTTGAATAGTGCCATACTGGTCATATGTACACAACAAACTATAATAGCTTTGTCACAGTTAAGAAGCAAGGCTTTTTCCATAAAACATCATCTCAGGTTAGTGAGGCTAACTTCCCAAAGGCAGGTTATGAATGTTATTCAGAGGTTTTACCTTTGTGGTAATACAGGTTTATAGCTGGATATTTATTTAAGGCCAAAACACCTCTGGAGAAACTAAGCCTTTTAGTGATAAAACTCCTCTGGCAAACAGCTATACAGTTACTGAAAGTTCAACAGCAAATGACAGGCAATAATAAAAACTGTCTTGATAAAAAATGCAGTCTTGTTGCCACTTGAATGAGTATGTGATGTCATACCAATCTCAGATTCAAGATTTCACTAGCAAAAAAAAAAAAGTCAGTCACTGCCCCTTAATAGAGAGACACTGTATGCTTAAAGTCAGACTTCTGGCTTAAATAGTTGTTTTGGCTTCTCTCAAAATTATTAGGAGAAGCTAATTACATTCTTCATTTATAATTTGATACTGACACTAAAATTTAGCACATCTTCCGATTGTAAAAAAGGCCTAATTAGTAACAAAGTCACGATAGCATATCCTCGCCATCCAGTCATGTAGGGTTACACTAACATTAACATTACTGATGACTACTTATCAGTAGGGGGGTTGTATTACATTGAACATCCAGTGTAGATAAAAGTAATATTTATCAGTTTCTTCTCCCATTGTTCTTTCAAAAATCACAATGCCTGCATCTCTATTTCAAACATGATAACCAGATGAGAGGTAGGTACTACATATTTACCACTTTAGTGACATGACTTTCAGTTATCCTCACACTGTGAAACTTTCTCTTGCTCCAATCCAGGAATCACACTTCCATGCCTAACTTTATAAATATATGTAGGGCACACTGCCTCATTATTGCAAAGCATTAAACTGTGGATATTTATTGAGCTATCCCCACAGTCACTGACTGTACCCTATCTCATATCTTCCCAATGCATCTGTCCCCACAAAGGTGCTAGAGGTAACTGTCCTCCCTGCATTTACATTAAATGCACCATGCCCATCCAGAAGTGTCGCGTTCTGTTTCTAGGTCAGTTCCTGTGAAATGAACCCTAGTGATCCTAGTCTATAATAAATGCTTTGTGCTGCATTTATCACATTATAAATCAGTGTACTACTGTTTCTAATTTGCTTGTTAGTATAAGAAGTGTAAAATGTGAAATTCATCTTTCTTATTATAGGGTCAAGGTTACTAATATTTTTATTTTTCTAGTTTCTTTTTGAGATCACTGGACCATTTCATGACAGCCTGTTTCTCTATCTGTGAACATCTTTCCTGATTGGGTGTAACCTCAAGTATCAAGTGCAAAGTCTGCAACTTGGAGGGTTTGGAAGGACCCAAGGCTGCCTTTTCTTCACTTTTTATCTCCAGTTATGCAGCCACAGGTTGAAAATGAAACATTCATTTCATGACTTATATCTGCTTATAGCATGCTGTGTATGTACAGGTAATGTCCTAGACATTTTTTTTTTCATTTTATACATTTTTATTTTATTTTATTTTATATTATTTTATTCTTTAGCAGAATAACAGACTGATCCAGAGATATTTACTTCAGTTACTGGCAAGCATCACTATCTAGTTAAGTGACTTGCACAGAATCACACAGTAGGCAAACGGAGACTAAAGAAATCAAACCCCGATTAATGGGATGAAGCTTGCACATCGTTATGCTAACTGACAGATAACTTTAACCCTTGCTAAACTATAGAGCTATCTTTGTTTGCAAAGTGAACTACAGACAGCAAACAGTAAAATAATAGTACAAATTCTATGATAAAGATCTGACGACAATTAACTTATACAATACTATGTTTACAACATGATATACTAATATCTGAATGAAAATCAATATTCTAATGTTTTTGAGCTGTATTAGTAAATATTATTTAGATAGCAAAATGGGACATAGTAGCTTGTTCAGCACTGCACCAGACAAAAGAGTATCTGAATACTGCATTAAACAGAGTCTGAATATGAGTCAGTGGCTGAGAAAGAAGTACACTTGTCCAGATCAGAGGCCTATGAAGTGTATTCCTACACCAAGAGCATGCATTACCTTTCCAGTGCTATCACCACAGTGCAGTATAATAGGGATGCTGTACTCCTAAGTGTGTTACCCTTCAGATGAGTTGCTAAACCAAGGACTCACCTGATCAAATTGGTGGTAGCTCAGGTGGATGTAAAAGATCTCACGGCACCTACTGGAAAAAAGTTAGGGAACTTTTCCCAGTGCCTTGGCCTAGCCAATATGAATGTCAGCATGGGTCTCCCTTGAAAAGAAGTAATTGGCCTAAAGGGACTAACTCGGCTAACAATGAGTAAATAATAATTAATAATTAATAACAATAATTAGCTATATAGTTATGTAGTAAAATCATGCCAATAGTTTTCTCTTAGGTGCTGAAAAAACAAACAAATAAACAAGCAAACAAACAAATCAGCCAACTGTACATTTATTACAACAAAAATGTCACTTAATTTTTAACTTACAATGCAGTCCTGTGTCAGGAAATACACAAATGTTTATGATCTGGCACTCATTCTGTTACCAAATGTGTATATTTTAAGTGCAAACTTAAGGACGGAAAATCCTTCTGTGCCTATAACACTGAGATGAAGGACATGGATTAACAATAATCATTTTACAGTTATAAATACAGATGAAACACACACACAGAGGATGTTTAACAGTTAAACTCATTGATAACAAAATCATTTATATGCCAGTTTTCAGTAAAGTATTCAAAAAGATTGTAAAACCCAAAGGATACATTATAACCTATAACAGTGAAACAGTTTTCTGTAATTACTTCTTTCTTGCTGCTATCTACCTGTGTGAAATAAGACAAACTGCTATGATGCTACAGGTGTTGTCATCCAATAGTTTGCTTCTCACTTTTTATCTCATATCACCAGACTGAGTTTAGGATAGACTTCAGCAGTTTGCTCTGCCATATCCAGAGTTTCACAGGGTTCCATTATGTCAGCTATTGCCCCGGTCCATAAACCATACACACACACACACACACACACACACACACACACACACACACACACACACACATACTAATTAAAAAAACACTGCAGCACCGAATACAGTGGGAATAAGGGATAAGGGAACATACCCGTTCACCCACTGTAGTGCGATCTCGAAGTTAGTATACATAAAGTAGAGAGGTGTTGAGGGCACAGCCCCCCTACATAGGGGGTGCAGGGGGGTTTGCCCCCTACAAAAAAGCCTTTCTAGCTTTTGTTTTTTAGCTCCTCTATTGCCTTACAATGGAACAAACTCCCTTTACCCCTGAGAGTTATCTCTAATGTTTACGAATTTAAGAAAACACTTAAATTACACCTAAATAGTTCCTGGTCTTGTCTCTGTAATCATCCAACCTGAACCCCTTCCTTAACTAGGTCATCTTCTTCTTTCTGCTACACTCCAGTCTATTCCCTGTTCCTTCTTATTCCTTATCTGTTCCCCTGTCATTCTTTCTTCAAGTATTACTCTTACTTCTTTTTACATTGTCGTTTTTTGTAAAATTCTTCTTTTCCTTACCTTGTCTTTTTATTGTAAACTTTTGTCATGTGCTGTAACATTTTAGCCTTACTAATGTTATATTGTAATATTCTTGTAAATACTTTTGTATTTGTACTGTTACATCTTTTGCTTATGATTTAATTGGAGGTTTTATCCCCAGGCCTCCACTGAAAAAGGCTATGCCCAGTTGGGCCACCCCGGTAAACAAATGTCAAATAAATAAATAAATAAATAATAAAGACCTCCTGCTTTCCCTTTTGAAGTATTTCTCATATCAATTAATTCCTTCCACCACATGACCTCTTACTTTCTTTGCAGCTTGATTACTGCAGTTCAGTTTACTTGGGGCTGCTTGACAGCGAACTGGATCTCCTGTAGCAAATCAATGTGTTACAGCATGGCTACTTACAAGAACTTCTCACTTCCTTTGTATTGTTCCCATTCTATGTTGGCTGCCTGTTTGATCATGTATCATCTTTAAAGTATTACTCTTGGTTTATTTAGTCTAACATGACCTAGATCTTCCTCACCTTAAGAAGCTCTTAGTTCTCTACTGCCTGGCTAGGTCTCTGCTTTCCTCTTCTATGAGGTTGTTGAAGGTTCTCTGGGCACATATAGAGTCCATCAGTATCAAAAAATGTTCTCATTAAGCCCCTCATCTCTGGAACCTTATCCCTAAGTGGTTAAGATAATGTCTCACCTGTCTGTATTTAAAGAGCCTCTCCAAAGCAATTTATTTGAATTAGCATTTGATTTGTGATTTTATATTTCCATTTGCCTGTGTTTATTACAATACCAATCTTATCTCTGTTTCTCATCTGTTTTACTCATCTTGCCATGTCTTGTCTTGAAAACTTTGTTATTAATTTTGGTATTTATGAGTTTTAATTACTTTATTTATTTACTTTACAACTGTTTACCGGGAAAGTCTGACTGGGACGGACAGAGCTCATTTTCATTGGAGGCCCAGGGATGAATGCTCCAAATGCATATCCTTGGAATGTGGAAAGAAACCTGAGCATCCAGAGAAAACCCACACAAACACAGGGAGGATATGCAGTCTCCACACAGATGGCACTCCAACTGAGGATCGAACCGGAGAACCTTTAACTGTGAGGCAACAATGCTAACCATTGCACCTAATGCATTATGATATGTTTCTCCAATATCTTTATTTTGTTTTCTTAATTTTATTCTACTACTTCACCTCTTACTAAGTCATTATGTTTTTATAGTGTTTTAAAGTTTATTATTATGATGCTTAGGAAATGAGCACCTGGATAAAATAAACAAGCTTAAACATGATCCTGGCCGTGAGTCATGGACGAAATACAAAATAAGAATTTCTAGTCAGGGTACAACTCATTGTCTCTGAGGTAGTTGCACCTTTGAGTTAGGGAAATACTCCTAAGAAACAGAAACTGTTCATTTCAATGCAAAGGTTAGCAGCCACATAAATAAATGTTACATTTGAAACAAATATATTTAAACAAGCAAAATGTCAGGCAACTGACTGTAACATCAAGCCACTGATGGCTAGCTTGTTGCAGAAGGACGTAGGCAGCTGGTGTCAAGGAAGGTGTGCATCTGCAGGACCATAGCCTTGGTGCATTCAGCTGGTGTCCTGCCAATGGAGGCTGGGTGTTATCAGCACCCACAATAAGGCTTGGCGGAGTGTAATGTGCATCTTAATTCAGATGAGAACTGAGTAGCCAGCAATGGTCCACTTACATGATCACCCTGGACATGTACCCTACTCTTCAGACAACTCTACCAGTTTAGAAAGTGACAGTTGCACTGACAAGTTTGCATGTGGAGAGGAGCATCTATATCATCTTGTCGAAAGACTAAAATGTTGAACGGCAATATGATCACAAATGCCGGACATTTAAATTGTTCTTGTGGGGGCTGTGCCCCCCACACCCCCGCTAATTATATATACCAACTCCAAGATCACACTACAGTGAGGAAAGGGCAAATTACCTGATCCTCACTGTACCACGATCCTGCAACAGCACTTTCAATCTATGGCATTTGCAATAATATTGCCGTTTGACATTTTCAAAATTCGATAACGTGAAGTAGACCCAAGGAGGACATAGATTGTGTCACCAAAGACTTCATAAGAACAATCATTACAGACTCATTGACTCCATATCCTCCTGGAGCTTATGACAGTCACATCACTTCCTAATCAACTGCTGTGCAGCACACCATCCAGCTCCACGTTGGACTGACTAGATGCAGAAGCAGACTGTATCAGAATGCTGCTCTGACACATTTGCTGATTGATCATGAGTCTTACCTGCACATAATGGCACTGTGCCTGGCACCATGCAAGTTTACATATGGGTTAGAATACCCACATCAGACACAGTACCCTCAACCAGTGGTACAGCCACATGATGAGATTAGTGGTGTTTTTAGCACTCTCCATGGGGCCAGTGAGTGCTCAGACTCTCAAGTCAAAGTTCATCTGCTGGCCATACCATTACCTTTTACTGTGGTTGGATTTCAACAGGACTGTAATAAGCCAGAGATGGAGTCAGACAACAAACTGTGTAACCTACAGTATTTCAGGTTTGCAAGCTGTTTAGTTAATGTGCTTACAAAAATGTTTCAAAATTGACTGCGACAGGATAATAGAACAACTGAAATGCAAAATGCTTGCTTAGTTTTCTGATACAGAGAAACAGTAGCCTGATTTCTTTTTGCTTAAAATACATCCACAGAAGTGTTTACAATCCATGCAAGCTGCAAAGGTGAATAACAAATTGAAGGCCTTGTGATATGTAGAATTAAGGAACAAAGGGCAGGAGATTCCAGTCCTAACACTAAAATGGATCTACCAAACTAGACAAAACCAGACACACAAGCTTGTAAGTTACAACCACCCTTTTCACTGAGGCTGTATATTACTGATAGGGCTTATTTGTCTAGTTTACCAAAACTTTTTTCAGCTATAGAATAAAATAATAAACCTTGTAGCCCACAGTATTTTAGGTCAGCAAGCTGTTTAGTTAATTCAGTGACAAAAAATACTTTAAAACTGATTCTAATAGAATATAAGAATTAGTCAAGTAAAACTAGTTGCTTACTTTTTTCATGTAGAGATTCTCAGTAGCTTGAATTCATTGTATTTAAAAATGTGTACACAAAAGTGCTTCCAGTTTCAAGCAAGCCACAAGCAATTAAGAGATTTTGCTAGATGGGACTTACATTTTCTTAGCAGACATCTAGGGGCATCATCACGACCCATGGAACTGGTAAATTTAGTTTTGGAAAGTGCCAAAGGAATTGAGTCTAAACTGTTTCAAGAAGGGAAGACAGAAGGATGAATGGGGGTCAGATGGGTGGGGGGGGGGGTGCGATGAAGTTGGAAGACAATTTATCCACAAGAATATTAATAAAATCCTTGGAGTCAGAGAAGGATGTGCCAGTAGAGGTAAGTGAAGTACTTATACACTTCCTAATATAGCTAAGGATGGCCTTATGTTTGCTTTTGAATTAGTTGCTACACTAAGATCATAGTCGGCCTTCATTTACTAATGGCAAGTTTATGAGACTTGCTTACCATTTTTAAATCCCTTTTATAATCAAGGAATGGACATATTTTATATATTTCTTTTACAACTTGCTGATTTGGTAGTTCTACTCTATTGCTTTAGTTTTAAACATGATATTATACATTGGACTAGTGTGGCTGTATCGATTCAACTATCCAAGACAGAGCAAAATACAGAGTAGGCAGTAGCCTCATGTGCAAGTTTTGCCAAAGAGGTATGCTCTTTGTGACTATTAATGAGATCAGTAAATAGTAAGTAATTGGTTTTGGAGTAATCCCTGCATGAGATGTGTTACTACAAGCTGCAAATCAGGTCTTCAGGTTGAAGATCACAGCAAGATTATTACATTTAAGTAAGGAGGAGGGGGTGACAACTTTGGTGGTACAACTGGAAGAAGCATTTGCGAGGACAAAATTGTGAAGCTGAACACATCTGTTGGGTATGGAGACAAATTGATCAAGTATATTGGCATTGACATAATCCAGAAATCTATTGTCATATTTGGTTTTAGAGAAATTAGCATCGGTGTAAGCGGGAGTAAGCATTTTTAAGCAGCAGTAAGCAGGTTTAAACCTGCTTGCACAGGGATAAGCAATGCCTATACAGGTTAAGCAATTGAGAAGCTAAAGCAGTATAAGAAACAGTAACCAAATGTTAGCATTGCTTACCTCTGTGCAAACCCACTCAAACCCGCTTACAACTGCTTAAAAGTGCCTTAATCACTCTGTATCCAATGGGCCTTGATCTGCTGGGCAACAAAATAAGCAGCCTCTGCAAGGCTCAAACTCAGGACGCTGCATACCATAACCAAAGTGATATACCACTAAGCCCTGTCAGACATACATAATCCTGATGTTTTCACAAACATATCATTCAGCACAGTCATTCAACAGTACAGGAAATGTATTTATACATGTAGATGCATGTGTGTGTGTGTGTGTGTGTGTGTGTGTGTGTGTGTGTGTGTGTGTGTGTGTGTGTATGTAAATATATAAATATAAATATATATATATATATATATATATATATATATATATATAGATATGTGATCCATAAGGATCACCGAAAGACAACATAACCGAAAGAGATTCGGCCGGGCATACTTGCGCAAAAGTGCTTTTCACCGAAAAACACTTTCGCATACGTATGCCTGTTGTGGAGATCGCACTACAGTGGGGATAATGGAAAATTACCTTTTCCCCACTGTAGTGCAACCTCGGAGTGAGAATATTTAAGTAGGGATGTGTGGGGGGCTTGCACCCCTGCAAAAATGTAAAAGTAATGTTTTTTTTTTTTTAAACACACTTTAATGAAAGCGCTTTTTCAGTGAAAGCGCTTTCGTTAAAGTGTGTTTGGTGATTGTAGATTCAGACTATTGAACTTTTGTTCAATAGTCCTAGATCCATATATATATATATATATATATATATATATATATATATATATATATATAAAAGAGAACATAAATACATATATGACCAAAGGCACTGTTAATTGGGGTGAGAGGGCCCAAGCTAAATACGTCCTGTAAGTATTGATATCACCCCCTCCCCCACAGCTTAACAGATCTGCCCTGCAATACAATACCAACTGTTGCAAGTCCCATACCCAGGACCTGACACAACATGGGCACAAGACATTAATAGTAATCCATCCCACCTGTATGATGTCAGGATAGTATCAATAACATATCATGCAGTACACTGTGGCTACCATAGGGAATGTACAATGTGGAAGCAATAAACACTCCAAAGATACATACACAGACACATATATATGCAGATACATACATACATATGTATCTATATATATGTATATATATATATATATATATATATATATATATATATATATATATCAAACTACACATACACACACACATAGATATGTATAGGAAGTTACATATTTAGAGGGTGCACACCATACTGAAAGACCAGTATTCCTACAGTTGCCACCATATCAAATGGACAGTGTATGAGTCACCCATACAAAAGACAATTGTTGTCTGAAACATATACCCACAGAGAAGTCAAAGGATATGACACCTCACACGTTTGCATACATAAGAAAGTTTTATTTGTGTACTATTACAGTTGTATGCCATGTCATATAGCTGTTTAGACTTTGAAATGTATACAAACAGATTAATGCAACTCTCAAGAAGATCATTTAATACAGTAATCTGAAAGCATAACATATTACTGTCCAGGCCAAGGCCTTAAAGTAGTACAAGAGTAAAGACAGACTGGACCACAGGATAACAATCAATCAACAGTAAGTAATGCAGATGTATAGTCCAGCAGCCTCTAACTACACTCTGTACGCAATCCCTAGGGGGAAAAGACTTAAGGTGACACAGTGGGATGTATCTGTTACATAACAATGCATGTCTGAAACCATCGCAATCACACTAACAAACAGAACAGTCTGTATGGCAGTAAGCAGTAGGCCAGCAATTTTCCCAAGGTGAAATGTATGGTAATGTACATCCATATACCTTAAGGTAGCTTACTACTGATATCCGTCACATGTTGTAACAGCCTAGGTTATTTATGGTGCATACCCCCCCCCCCATAGACTGACTTACAGGGGCATATAACACTGTTACATACACTGACCTCTGGACTGCAAAAGGGTACACATGTTTTGTGCAGATAAAACCCACATATATATGGACCCTACCACACAATATGTGTGGGGGCCACAAAAGCACTGGAATGATTGCAGGGATGGCAGCATGACATAATCACAGGCCATTACATAACAACCCATTACTGCATGTCATATGGACAAAGCCTGGTATATAGGTGGAGGACAGAGGCCAGAACACAGGCCCATATGTGAAATAGTGTTGTCATACACTGAGCAAATGGCTGGTGTTACAGGATAGTCTGCAACATGCCCTTAGTCATGAATATGAAGTCAGAAACACAAATGGATGTAGCCATGTACTGATAGCACTCAGCACACACACTACCAGTGATATATCTGACACAAGTCCTGCATGGTGGACAGACAAAACATAACAGGCACACCTCTGGCCATCATATGGATAGACCCCACAGCTGAGAGCTATGCAGACAGACTGCATTCCATGTTAAATTAGTTAGTATGTACACACAGACCCTGTAACACTGGTGCTATACAATGCATATAACAACACGACTCACACTCTGTAGTTCTGGAACCTTATACAAATATGTAGCTGGCTTGAGTCTGCAAGTCCTCTTGTAAGAGGTATTGCTACCTGCTGTCCGTAACACTGCTGCCCACACACAGGAAGGATGTCCATCATACAGGAAAGGTAAAGGATGACGCCCACATGATGTAGGGATTTATAGTAGTGGGTTGCCATGATAGTGGTAATTGGAAATAATACACAGCATGCTGCATGCAGGTAGCAAGTGGAGGACACTGATTGGTGATCATGTGCATCACCTACAAAATCCATGCTGCCATCTATTCAAAGCAGCTTAATCCATTTACTGGAGAGATAGAGAGAGGGGGAGAGAGAGAGAGAGAGAGAGAGAGAGAGAGAGAGTGAAACAAACTAAGAAAGAAAGAAAGCCAAAGGCAAAGGAAAAAAAACAACACAACACAAAACAAAACCTTACAAGCAAACTATCCAGAACAGTCATAATTCCCACAACAGGTATGTGAAGTATATATGCATGTAATTGACTGTAGTACTTGGTCTATAATAATGGGATAGATAATGTGGAATGAATTATATGTGCCATCAGGTGTTGTTGTAAAGATGTTCAGCTGAACAACTGCTATGGACAATAGAGTCTGTCCCTGTGGGTAGTGGGCCATACACATCAACTGTGCAGAGCAGCACTGACTGACAAGATGTAAGATATCACAGTGTGTGTTGTGTAATGGAAAACATATATATTATTGTGGCCAATAGCTGGTGGTGGAAGTAATACCATAATGATGGACATGTGGGTTCCAGAGCCCACCACTTGCAGGACACACAAGTTAACATGTAATGTAGCATGCTGAAATGCCATAGGTGTATAATAGGCTTACCTGCATTCTGTCCCTATATATATATATATATATATATATATATATATATATATATATATATATATATATATATATATATATATATATATAATATATTTATATATATATATATATATATATATATATATAAACACACACACACACACACACACACACACACACACACACACACACACACACACACACACATATATATATATATATATATACTCCCCTAATGTTAAGCTGTGCCATATGGGGCACCCGTCTGTGTTGTAGCAAGGCAGAGCAGTCCAGCTGTGCAGGAAGGAGATTTTATATATATATATATATTTAAACACATATATACAACATAATATATATCTACACACACACACACACACACACACACATATATATACATATATATATATATATATATATATATATATATATATATATATATGTGTGTGTGTGTGTGTATGTGTATGTCTACATATATACAAACACACACATATGTATATAAATGCATGTCACCTGTATTTGCATCACAGTGCTGCATGCTACATGTGAGGGAACATAACACATATCAGTACACACACACACATATATATATATATATATATATATATATATATATATATATATATATATATATATATACAGCCATGTGTGCAACATTGATGGTTATGTCACCTGTGAACCCCTTGTTGGGACCACATTGCCCTTGTCTGTGAAGGTGGGAATGGGAATTTGGGGAAGGATAGCAGGTATATTTGTGGAGGTGGGTTAGGTTGGCAGATAGAGAAGACAGCCTACAGGGGTGGTATATGACACAAGTGGTGGGTAAACACCCTGGAAGGTGGGTGTCATTTGTGATGTGGAAGCCCCATGAACCCTCATATGGTAACAATGGGAACAAGGCCTCCACCCATTGCCAGTCACAACAGCAGCTTCATGGTCCTGAAGGTGCCTGAGCTGGAGGCTGAGCAGGAGGAGCATGTGGACCCTGTGATTGTGTACTGAGGGCCACAAGGTGCTGTAGCACATCCCTCAAATCTCTGTGGAGCTCTCTCTGCAACAGACCCTGGACCTGACCTCGGATGACAGGATAATGTCTGTGTGTGCCTCCCCCATGGGGGGTACACCATCCCCTGAGGTGGTTCCACCTGAAGGTAGTGCAGGACCAGTAGATGAGGAGGCCCCAGGGTGGGTCCCACATGTGATGTGGCCTGGTAACAGGCCAGCAATGATAGTGTCCCCACAGGGAGCATGGTTACAAACACATAGCACAAAGCATGGTACAATACCATATATCTCCCAATGGTAGGTAAGCTGTTGCCATACCTAATGAGTTGTGTGAACAGTTTGTTGTTGCAGATATGGTGGGGGGGACAGAGATGTGTATTAAGAACTATGGTAACCTTGCTGTATGAGTTGCTGAGACCTGTTTCCATCTTTATGTCTTTCAGGTAAGATGTCACATGGCAGGTTACCTGTCTGTTCAGTGTATGAAAATGAGGTCATCATCAACCATCTGATACAGCACTACCAGGTGCTGTTTGGCAGGACAGCCCATAAGCAGCAGGAGCGGACCGCCCTGTGGAACAATCTAATCCACAGGGTCAATAATGTTGGCCTGTATAACCGCAGTTATGAGCAGGTCCAACATCATTGCAGCGACCTGCTTTGCAATGCCCGTTGACATGCTTCTGCAGTCCGGGGGGATCACCTCGCAACAGAGGGGGTCATGCCATCCATCTCCCCTGACATGTGTTGAGGAGCTCCTCACCAGCCTCATGGCATCTGCCCACCCGGACATGTAACAACTGGCGGAGACCATAGTGGAGGTGGGTGCTACCCACACACCAGCAGAGGAACGTGCTGGTAAGGCCACAGAGCACATCAGTAGACCACTGTTGCATATCTATCTGCATCTGTACAGGTAGATCATGCATATGTGTGATGTCATATATATAGTCTGTTGCTGCATAGTTGTAATAAACAGATGTGCATAAGCGGTAGTATTGTGGACTTGTACTGTTGTTGTACTGTAATGCTGCACCCACCCTGTACCAATGCTACAGCTGTGGCTACTGACATCACATCTATCACACACTTATTTAGGTCCCTCTGGTATACCTCCAAGGCAGCAGCCTATAGCTGATGAGTATGGTTTATGTTCATGCTTGCCAATACACCGGTCATGTAATGGCTGTGGTATATTCCATGCACACATCTAACACACCTACCCATAATGATAATTTATCCCTTAAGTTGTAACTAACATGACTAATCAACATGGCATTACTGTTAATGAGGTGCTGTTGCAAAAATACTTTTTTGGCTACTTCTTCTTCTTGCTATTATTATTATTATAGTAAGCATTTTAAGTTCAAAATGGAATGTCTCATGCTCACTATACCTCAGATAAATGCAGATTGTATCACTGTACATCAGTCTCTGATATGCTCCGCAGCTTTCACCCATGATTCATTAACACTTATATGGTGTGGAATGTCACACCTTTGGCAGCCTACACACTTCTTGTATTCCACAGCATTTTCTGAAAAATAAACTTAAAAAAACATAAAATAAACAAATGCAAATATTTTGTGAACAATAAAAGATGTTAAAACTATACAAATAGCAATGTTATTAGTAAGAAATATTCTTTACACTGATAATAGTTAACACATTCATAGTGTTTCTATAAATACTATAATATATTTTAATCCACACAAACCTAAATTATATTTTTTCACAAACAATTTAATATTTCTTGGAAACTTGCAATGTAGGCATATATTGTCAGAACATTTTTATTAACCAAACATAAGCTTTCACATGGCAACTAGAAATTCCTCTAGGAATGCATGTTTATTGAGATATTTGCAGACATTTGAAAACATACTGAATTGTATAAATAGCAATATAAATTAGATTGAATTTCACCTATCATGTTACAGTTTGTAAGTCACTTGTTTTTTTAAGTATTAAGTACATACTGAAATGTTGTTTTTTCATAATTACTAATGAACAACTAAAAATGTGTTGGGAAGAGTGTTACATAAATGAACATTGACAATGAATTGTCAGGTCTCCCACCACAGCATATCACAGCACACCCCCTCAATAACATGTAGGGCTCTCAGTTATGAAAATATGAATATAAATCTGAAAATATGAGACCATGATTAATTTCTCATCTACAGAATAGTATAGATTAACAATCTTAGTATCATTTTGCTGGCAAATACTTGCACTTTCTAATATTGCCTATTATTAGCTGTTAAGTCACTTAGTTAAAGAAGTTGATCTAAAAAAGGTCTGGGTGCTATAAGGAGCTATGGGTATGAACTAGAAGTATACATAAAAGGTTTTATAGGCTTAAGTGAGCTAACATGCATTATTAGCTTTACTGAATGTGATGAAATCTAACACTACTAAAAGTATTACTGATATACTGGTTACTGAGACTGTTGACAGAATTTTTTTCCTTACTTTTAACTTTATGTCAAGTATTAATGGATGGAATGCTCTAAGCTATAAACTAAGAGGTAGGAGTTCTAAATCACCATGTCCATTCCACTCTTTAGAGGCTTGCGGTGCCTAGAAATTGAAAAATAAAATCTTATCTTGATAATCTGTGCTGAAGGCTATCTGTAGATTACAAAATATTAAATGTGATGGCCAAGATGACGTAATAGCCAAGAAGAGAACTTTCTAACAAAAGTATCAAAAGATTTCATACAAACTCAGCATGGTGTGTAATAAGAAAGATGAACAGCATAATAATGTCACGCTTTCATAGGAGAAAGAGCTAAGTCATTGTTGATTTATATGTTGTCATGCAGGGAGGAAAATACACTCTGGTAATGGAAGAACTAGTTTAGTGCATAGCTGTCCTTCACATCTTCTTCTTTTGTGGCACAGTAACTCTAATGATGTGCTAGTGTATGTATATCACATCAGTGCATACCTTTTATGCACTGCATGCGTGCATGATGGGTCGTGTCTATTACAGAGTGAAGACAGTCTCTTTAAGTGGTGTCCAAATAAGAAGGTCATTAGCACACTGAACTCCATTCAGTATATGATTCAGTGCCTGTGTGATGAAAGTGAAGTTACTCAGTATTTCATAATATATGTCACCCATAAGTCCCTGCGGTCCTTTATATGCCTTATGCCTGACCAGTGGTTCCTCCTGGAATATGTCATAGCAATAATTTTCTTTTGAAAACAGAAAACAGACTGAATTGTGAATTAGAGAAGCTTGGGGTGCTGGCCTTGGCTGTTGGTGATACAGATGTGAAGTGCAGATATTTTAAGAGTAACAGAAAATACACCCCTGGGATCACTTCATTGGCTCTGCTTGACAGAGGATCAGTTAATTAATCAATGGGGCAGCAAAAGCTGACACACTCTGGCTAGGCTTATAAATGCCCTCGGGCAGATAGCCTAGTACCTACCTATGAACCTATGAACCTAAGGACGATGGGATAACACAATATGGCAGGCAGCTTCACATTCTTTCTGAGTATTTGCCCCATAGCCCATTACACTTCTCAGGTCTTGAAGCATAATAATTTACAAATAACTATTATTATTTATTTATTTTATTTTACATTTGTTGACCGGGTTAGACTGGCTGGGCAGGTGCCCTTTTTCAGCAGTGACCCTGGGAGAAAAGCTCCATTTAGTAAAAGTAAAAAATAAAACTACAGCAGTCAAGTATCAACTACTATTACTATTAATATGCTCCAAGTATTTTGTACCCCCTTATGAATTTTAGTCCTCCTGAATATAGTTTTCATCTCAGTCTCCTTAACTCTCCCTTACTTCAGAATCCATATTTTATGTAACCCTTTTCTCCATTCCATCATCTTCTGTCTTTCAGCATTTAAAGTTCACCTTCGGTACCTGTAAATATTAACATATTGTATTTACAACTATTGTTCACATCTAAATTCACCTAAGTTTACAGTTTGTTTCACAGCGCCAGGATGTTGATAGTTTCTCAGTGTGTTGCATATAACTCATTCTTAATACTTGTTTTCCTTTGTATTGCATGTTTTTACTTACATTTTTCCAAGGTGAACCTAAAACAAGGTCTTTTGGGTCAGTGTTGCATCCTGGTTAAAAAAACAGAATGAAAGAAAATGAATGCTACAGGTTGCGGGTGCTCTTTATGTCTTGTTTCATGAGCTTAATTTACTACAGCCTTTCACATGCATTAATAATAGCCGCAGTTGATGCACTTTAAATGTAGTGATATAAAAATAACTTTGGTTTGTTTTCAGGTAGTCATAATACAGATTATTAGTTACAACAGAAAGTAAATTTCCCTGAAACAGAAAAAGAGATGAACATTTTTGCCATCAGCTAAAATATCATGACATATTTTATGTAAACATTCTTTCAAAAGTCAGACTCAGGAGAATTAAAACATGAATAAAGCATAACAGAGTAGCAAGAACTGTACTAAGGTGAACTGCATTTTATTAAGGACGTATGAATAGACTGTTGAAAAAGAAAAACATAGTGGAAGGATTGGCTGCAAATGTTTCCATTGCTGTGAATCAACAAAGGGGCATAATCTCAAAATATAATCTTGATATGTATGATATGTAAAGTTGTAGATAAGAAAAATAAACATTTCCTTCAGTTGGAAGGTCATTAGGATATAGAATATTTTCCTGCTGGTTGTCCTCAAAACAGAATCAATATAATTCAAAAAGAACTGCCCAGAGACAAAATAGCCACTGTGGGACTAGATATACATAACACACAACCAGTTATGTTCATTTGTTCAAAGAAAGGCACTAAATAATTGCTATATATGTCATTTGACTACTGTGAGAATATAGTCCCCAGGATTCAACAAGCTCTGCATGGCATGTAGGAATAGTGCAGGAGCTGCTGGAGGCAATATGGCTGCCGAGAGATCCAGGAACAAGCTCCCAGGACGTGCACGAGTGCACTTGCACTATTCCTGTATGGACACAGCTCCTGTATGCTAATTACCCCTTTTGCAGATAAAGACATGCAAATGAGGTGAATTTGTGATCCAGGCAGCTGGCAGACATCCATGCAGGACTAGTGTAACCTGCAGAAATGTACTCTGTTAGTAACCAAGTACATTTCTGCAAACTACAAACCAGAGCCATGACAGCTCCAAATAAAGAGTGTATATAATGTGTAAAGCATGCCAATGGCCAAATATATGGCCATTGGCATGGAAAACAGTTGCAAAAAAAATAGCTTTTATTTTTTTTTTTGGCCAATTTCGGCTGTTTAAGCTTAGGGAAGCGGGGCGCAAACGAGATTGGCTGGAAAATAAAAGAAAAACCCTGAAAAAAGCTCTGCAATTTTGCCATTATAGTCAGTGGTAGGCAGAAGACAATAAGGCCAGTGAATAGTGGCTGCTAAGGGGGAAGGCTCAGCGTGGGAATTGTAACTAGGCATTTAGCAGGCAATCCTATGCAAATGAGGGGAATTATACTAAATCACAGATTTCCCCTCATGGCTAGCCTGCACCCAACTGTGTAGATGCAGGAAGAACATGGTGCAAGCCTAAGAGCTAGCTGACATCATAGAGGGGTGTGTCAGGCATAGTGTAAGCTTATTGGAGCCTTGTGGTTCGGGTTTGCCCTTAGTTTAGCAGAGCTAAGGAAGGGGGTGTGTCTGAAGCTGCCAAGGACACTTTAAATTTCCTAAATGGGTGTGCGTGCTGTGCACCGGGTTTTAAACCAAAAAAAAGTAAACCAGGAAATAGCAGCTCCATGCACATCTGAGCACTGTATTTGCACGGCGCTCCTCGAGGCTTAAACAGGAAGGCAATGAGAAAGGAAAACAGCAGTAGGAAGGTAATCAAGGAGAACTAGCACAGTTGGCAGGTGAAATGTATCAGAATCAGCCAATCACACAGGCAGCAGCCCAGCCCAGCACACTACTATAAACTATGCAAACACCTTCCCCTCTGGTCTTTCCCACAAACTCTATACCACCAGTGTACACAACCAGAGAAAATTTACCTAACAAAAGCAACAAAATAATAGGGGGTGCATTTGCTCTCATAAATCAACATGTGGAAGAGGCTGAGGGTGGTGAGGATGAGAATACTGATGACCAACCCACAGTGAGGAGGAGAAGAAGAGTGTACAGACCCAGGGTAACCCACCAGGGGCTACATGAGCTGGAGACAGTGGAGCGCTATAGGGTGGACAGGGACCTCCTACAGCAAATTGTTGAGCTGTGCTGGCCACTCCTCACACACAGAACCAACAGAGGTGAACCCATCCCAGTGGATACCAAAGTATATGTAGGACTAAGAATACTAGCCACAGGTACCTTCCAAAGGCCAACTGGGGATGTCATGGGGATCTCACAGGCATCAGCATCCAGGGTACTCCACCAGTTCCTGGATGCCATGTCAGCACATGCCTGTGAGCACATATATTTCCTCAACACCCAAGAGGCGTTGACCAGCAATATGCGTCTCTTCCACCAAATAGCAGAATACCCCGAGGTAGTAGGTGCTATAGACTGCACCCACATACACATCAAAGCACTACCCAGTGAATGGGGTAGGGTCTACATAAATCGCAAGAGCTTCCCCTCCATCAACTGCCAGGTTGTGTGCGATGCCCAGGGCATTATAATGAATGTGTGTGCTGGCAGCCCTGGAAACTATCAGGACTCCCACATCTGGCATATGAAGCAGCTGTCCCAGAGATTTGCCAATGGGGATATCCCATATGGCCACCTAGTGGGGATGCTGGTTATGCATTGGAGCCATGGCTGATGACACCCATCAGAAATGCACACACACCCGAACAAGAACTCCATAATGAGGCACACGCACAGACCAGAATCATAATAGAGCGTGTGTTTGGGATGCTCACGTCACACTTCCATTGCCTGGACATATCCGGTGCCTTGCAGTACTCACCAGCTACATGTACCCAAACTGTCACTGTACATGCCATACTACAAAATATGATCCTGTGGAAACAGCTGCAGCAGGAAGACCATGGGGCAGGGCCACACAGCCCCCCACCATTGCCAAGGCCTGCACAGGCACAGAGTGACTCAGAGGAGGAACAACCTGAGCCTGCCCTGTAGGCAGAAGGAGGCATGCCGAGTATGCCCAGGCCTTGGCAAAGAGGCTATGCATAGCACATACACTGACACAGTAGGAACCCAGGGAATGACACCTCTCTCTGACTCGCACATACAGTAAAAGGGATGCCAAACATGACACCATACCTCCCAACCATACCAAATGACTTGGTTTTCACTGAGGTTTGGGGTCCAAATAGTGGGGTGCCACAATTCCCGAGTGGCACCCCTTAATTTCCTATTTCCTGGCATGTTTTTATTTAAAAAAAAATTAGTTCTGTGTTTTGAGCTGACATCATCATGTGCGCAATGACATCAGCTCTGTGAAATGGCCGGCTAGCCTGTCAGAATTGAGCAATAAGGTCATGTACATGTATTTCCAGCTGCTCCAGCAAGCCAGAAGGGAATGTGTAGCCACGAGTATTTATTATGCAGCGGTTATTTGGATTTATCATGTCGCGACTTGAACAGAGGCTGCAGCAGGAACAAGCAGAAGACTTCCTCGCAGAGTTACTTTTGATGGCAGAGATATGCAGCTCAGCTTTTGATAACAGAGAGGTTTTTATAGCTCAGCTGGCAATGATCCGCATCCTTAGCTGCTATGAGAATTGATTAAAAAGCTTTGAGATATCTTGTGTCACCTGTAATACATTGTCTAGTTAGAAGCAAAATGTGACACTAAAACCTTGTTACATTTTGTTCTTATTGTTGAGCCTGTCCATTCTCTTCCTGGATGAATCATTGTCGTGTATGGTACCTTATATCCTAGACTATTCATTGCATGCATCATCTGTGAGACAGTTACTCAGGTTACTAAATTTTTTTTCTTAATTTAATTGGTAAACTCGGGCTCTATTCAGCTTGTTTTTAGAAATCGACTGTTATTAGTAGTTTCATGTAGGTTCTTTTTTTTTTTTTTTTTTTTAAATGTCTTGCTATGACTAAATGCTTAGTAAATAACTAATCCTGGATTGTTAATCAGTAAGTCAGTTGTTAATGCAAGCATTTTGGCTTGTTGTCATTCTCTCTACCACTGTATTGCTTGCCTTATGTTAACACCGCTTTCTGATTTTAAATTATAAGTTGCCGTAAACGAGATACTGTATAGCTGGAAATTCTGTTTTATGTGGCTTCTAGAATAGATTTTTATATGACCATCTAAATACTTTTGTAAATAAGTCCATTTTATTCTGTAAAATTGTTGAGAGTTATATTAATAAATAACTGTAGCAGAGTTAATTAGGTTATACTGCTAACTTCTTTACCTGTGCTATATTTTTGATTGAGTTTATGTTGCATGGCCCACATTTATTATGATTTAAATTGTCAGCTTAAAGTATGCATTTAGAAAGTTTTTGCTTTTAACCCAGTAGCTTTCATTATGTGAGTTTTGGTAATTATTACAATCTGTTAAGCTGAGTTTTTAGGCTGAGCAGCTGTGAAGAATCAAAGGCATTTCATAGCGGGCGGATATAAGAGATGAAATAGCAAACTTCGGAACTGTAACCAGTAACATGAATCATAGTTGCTTTCAGGATTTAAGCTTGTGTAGTGCTTGTTTTTTGTAGGTGTAATTGAAATTATCTTTAACCTATAAGACTATAGTACAAAATATTTAGAATAAAAAAATGTATTTCAGTTATTTTTTGAAGTGTTAGACAGAAGTTCTGCTTCTGTTGCAAAACTGCATAGGTGTTTTCCTTGTTCAGGCACTTCCCACATTATGAATTTACTGTTCTGGCTCATCAGCTCTGCCCTTTAGAGGACAAATTGCTTTATTTTTTTTAAGAATTATTTGGGGTGGCATTAATGGATATGAACAGTATGCATAGAGTATTCCGTACTTTTACACCTGTGGCGTTCAGTATCACTGCAGGGCTGTGGCTACGTTTGAAAAATGCGCAAAGAAAATGGAATTGGAGAGGCAGTTGTTTAAATATTGACACACTGAAATCAAATAATAGTCATTTGGGACAACATTCTCTTTTTGATGAGGATCTTGTGAACATTGTCATTGTGTTGCATGGTCTGGTTGATTATATTTTCTTTTGGTATCTGTCCCACCATGCATTAGTTTCCTAAAGGCATTGTAATTTGTTAATCTCTTCAGAATTATGTATATGTGTGCGTAATGTGTAATTTCTAGCCTTTCTTTTTCCTTTTATTGCTCATTTGCAAGTGTTTTGTATTTTAGTGTCTTAAGAAAATCTCACAAATTGTCTTTATTACAGTCCTCAACACATTTCTTCATTTTAGGTTTTATTAGCTTTATACTGAATTTGTTGGGAATCTATTTTCATTGTGAGACAGTATTGCTCTATTTAGCAGATGTCTGTTAGTGTCTGTGCATTATGCTGTAAAGTGTAAAAATAAAATCCAAATAATCATTGTAGAAGTAAAGCAGTATGCTCACATTAGTGTCTATGGTAAATGGGGTGAAATAGCCAGATAATGGGACATTGGAATGGCTGCAGGGGGGACTCTGGTGCCATATTTTGGTTGTCTGTTCTTCAGTTTGCATTTAAAAGTTGGTATCCCCAATTCCATTGGAGAGGGCGGGGTTACATAATTATGTATGCAAATGCTATGTTAAACAGCATATCAATTTGTACCTATTTTTCATGGGCCTTGTCCAGATTTTTGATGTTTCCAGGTTGAAAGGTATGCATGACACTTCTTGTGCGTAACCATGTATAGGGAGTGTACTATGTGCATCCAACATAGTCAGCCCTCCAGCACCATCCTCAGTACTGGTGCAGCCACAAGGTAAGTCACTCTCCCTATCAATTGCTGAATGGAGTAGTATGTTCTGTTACTTGTATCTATGGTATGGATGTGATCATGCAAGAGAATCAGTTGGCTGAATGGAATGCCAGCATATAGTAGACACCAATATCAGCAGCATGAAATCTGCAAAAAATACTGGTATCACCATTGGACCAGTACTAGACAAGGTGACAAAACCCACTGCAGGAAATGTAGTGGGCCAAATGTGTGTCCATAGGACACACACATGCAAGTCAGTGAGGCTCACATACCCAACAACAGTCTCAGCCAGCAGGACAGGCATAGACAAACACAAAGAAAGGCTGTGCTAAGGCCTCTGATTGATGGCTATGGAGAACAGCCCCCCCAGACCTACACAGACAGACTACAACAGGTCAGGCAGTGGGATGTTAGTACTGAAGGGTAAGAAGTCTGAAACTAAAATGTAGGTCAATGATATGCCTCTACTCTACGTGATAGGTCAGAATACAGAATGAAATGGAGTACCTGAAATCCCAGTACAGCCATAGCAAATGTGTACAGTTGTCAGGTGTGCCCCCCCCCCCCCAAAAAAAAAATCCTATGTAGAAATGCAGTAACATGTATGTGTAGGTATAATAACAGTGGAGCACAGATTACCAGAGTGGCCAAAGTAGTAGGCTAGATTGTAGCATGTGTACAATATGCAGGGCTGTCTGTATTAGGTTGGTGTGTGTTGTATATTGTGTGAGAGTGGTCAGCATGTAGGCATGGCGGGTTTTGTCCTGGTGGCCAATGGCCAGTACTGCCGATGACAGGGTTATGTTCTCACAACTGCAGTGCCAAGCACAATGCATCCCAGCAAGACACATTCCAGCAGTAAGCCATACTAATTGTTTGGATGTAATATCTGTCACCATCTGAAAGATGGACATGGCATAAATGTGGGCCCAGACATACAAAAAATACACAGGTGGAAGTACCCTAGACAGAGAGTGTATAAAATGTTGCTGTCAAATGGACACACCTTTGGAATTGTATATACAGGTTAGCAGAACATTAGTTGGGTTTGTAGTATGGAATACTGATGTTGTATGGCCAAACACTGGCAGACCACAAAAGTCACAGGTATGAAGTAACTGAGAAATTGCTGATGTCCCTGCACAAGCCAGCATAAGTGGAATGCCCCATGTATATCTGTGAGTCAGCTGCAAGTAGCTCCCAAAGCACACATGCACCGAGCTCACCCCACCATCAGCCACAGGTACCTCACAGGTCATAACCCTGCTGTTGGGAATGAGTACAATATGACCCCCACCTCTGTATGGGAATAGCCACAGAATGCAGCATGCTGAAGAGGTTTCCCATGCAGGTGTGCCCCTAGCTGTAAGCAGCACCCTCCCAGCATCCACACCACTGGATCAATAAGGACAGAAACTATTGACATTAACACCTTGCACACCTACCCTGTCACCCCAGTGGAATACAGTGGCTTGCAGCCTGGGACTGTAGGAGTGACACCATACAATGCCCTGCTACAGATGGCCTGCATCACTACCAAATGCCCTACACTCCTCTGTCAAAGGCCTGTGTCTCATCCATACTGCCAATGTATCTTATCTCATGGACTCCCAAATAACAACATAACACAGTCCACAGAACCTAACTGCAAGGCCATGTCGACAAATCCCAGTAGCATGTCCACCATGTCCTACTGCATGAACTATGGACCAACGCCTAAATACTGCTGGGATGAAGGGCTAACTATAGGGAACTTATCAGATAATGGTTGCATAATGTTCAGAAGAGGATAGAATAACAGAGAGGGGGGTAGGAGCATGGACGCCATGGAGTGTGTAAAGTCTGAAACTTAGCCGTGTGCACATACTATCCCCGCCTGCAAACACAGGAATGGGTGGCTACAAACCTGCCTGTAAACCACAATGTGAAGGGGTAATGACCAGAAATATGAGCCCTGCCTCTGGGTAACCTGTGTGAGTCTGTACAGCTGTGACGTATGGTGACAGCAGGATATGGCCATACTGTCATGTCAGTGGATGTACAAGCATGGAATCCTCAGCCACCACTGTACTGAGGTGCTGAACCATTTACACAGACCCATCATCAAGTGTCTGCAGCTTCCCCTCCAGAATGGCATGATTGTGCAAGAATATACAGGCTGCAGACCACAATAATGGACACAGCTTCATTCACCCTGTATTTCCAAGAAAATTACTGCAAGCAAATATGTATACCTGACAGTAGTTGATAACATAAAACATCACAGTGTAAAACAGTACATATGTCTGAATATCTCTGCTAACACCAAAACTATGTAGCAGCAGCAGCACAGACAAAATTACTTACAGTAACCCAGAATCCTTTGCCCATTGTGACCCCATATTGTCAACCGATCTACAGATATCCCACAGAAACAGGTTGCTAGATGTAGGTGTAGAACACAAACCCCGGGATTTACTAAGCTTCCATGCAGGACTAGCTTAGTCCTGCATGGAAGCAGCCATATAGGAGCAGGATGGCAGCGCGCCATGCATATTAATAAGGCATGCTGCCAAGCTCCTAGGCTTACACAGAGCTTGTAAGAGTGCAGGGGGCATGTCTGAGAGCAGAGCTCTCAGAATAGACATGCCCCTGCAATCTAGAACAGTAGAAAGGGGTATGCAATGAGTGAGACTGCTCACAGGTGTCCACATATCCCCACCAACAGCCCCCCTTGTGTATAACAGCAACAGAATGTAGTAATAAAATGAAAAAACCATAATTTTCTTTTTAAAAAAAGCCGATTGAAGCTAACCGTAGGTGTGCGGGTGTGCCCATCGCTTAGCTACCGTTAAAGCAGCTTAAAAGACTGAAGAAGATAACAAGGAAGATATATGCAAATGAAGCAGTACAGCAATAGTGTAGTGGGCAGAGCATTCGCCTAATGAGCAGGCATTCCCGGTTTAAGTCCCACTGTAGAATATTCTATTTTACATGGCAAAGCATGTTATGACCAATATTTTTGTTGCATAACCCACAAAATAACATATATTTATGAACTGGAGTGCTGCAGTAAATGCACATGTGAGGTGTCAGTATCATAATGAATAAAGCACTAGTAAGCAGGTATAAGCACAAATAAGCAGTAGTAAGCATAATTAAGCACCAGTTAGTGGGTGTAAGCCCGTTTGCATGGCAGTAAGCAATGCCTACACTGGCTAAGCAATTCTAAAGCTAACTCTCTGTAAGCAGATGTAACGGTAGGTTAGCAGTGCTTACTGTCACGTAAGCCCGCTTACAACTGCACAAAAGTGTCTTAATCACTCTCTATCCAATGGCCCTTGTTCGGTCCATCAACAAAATAAACAGCCATGCTGGGCTCAAACCCAGGGCCTTATACACCATAAGCCCAGTAGTTATCCACCAAGCCATCTCAGATGTATAGAAGAATGAGGTAATAGTAAACATGTCCCCACCATAGTATAATCAAACTGAACCCGTGAAAGGCATCAGTATGCAGTCATATGTGCCATAACCCACTACATAACATAAATATGTGAACTGGAGTACAGCAGTAAGCTCAGAAGTGAGGTATAATTGTAACAAAGTGTTGAAGTCCCCAATAAAACACAAGGACCCCACAGAGTGTACGTACACATCAAATAGGGATACCAGGCATACATATAAGGTGGAATGAATAATAACACAATGCCAAAAAGGCATTATAATAATGGTCTAATGTAAGCAATGCTAAGCATTGCACAGGACAGCGTAGGAGGTGTGAGCAATGTGTGGACCAGCTAACTTTTTGTGCCCAGTGGTATACCCCTTTAAGCAATGCCCACTTTAGGTAAGCAGGTTTTCCCATAGCTTAGCCTTTTCAAAACCAGTCAATCACGGAAATGTGAGGGAAATTGGCCCTACTTAAACCCAAGAGGCAGGAATACATCTCATAACTGGTTGTAGCTTCCCCTTGCAGGCACTATGGCAGTAAGGGGAGAAGGAGTCCGCTTCTGGTTGCAGTGCTGGTGCATCCAGGAGTCCAAGGTCATGGCAGGACTCCTAGTTAAGGACCATGAACAGAGACTGCTTCAGGGCCAGTACCAGGGCTCCCATTTTAAGGTGGAGGCCTGGGACCATCTCGTTCACGACCTCACCAGTGTCACTGGCATATCCCAAACTGGTGAATAGGTCAGGCACCACTATGCTGACCTGAAGCGGCAGAAGGGGGACCTCTTGGAGGAGTGGCTCCAAGAGGCTAGAGCATCAGGGGATGTTCCAGGCATCTGTAAGTATCACCCCAGTATGTGTGTAATAAGTGCCAGCTAAGTTATATCATGGATAGGTATGGCTAAATATTCCTCTTATGTTCCCCACAGCTGCAACAGAGTGGGCCATGAATCAGGAGTCCCACATCTGCCACCTGGCATGGTTGCAACCTGAGGCAGGTCAGTAATACTCATGTTTTTACTGTCATAGGAAATAAAAATAAAAGTAGAAATAAATTAATTGCTAGTATAAAACCTGTATTGTTCAAGGCAAGTACTGCATACACTAGAGAATGTGGCAGGAAGAGTCTCATATTGTTTGTATGGCAATAAAAGTGTAATATCCTGAAAAGACAAGTCTAACTGCTGGACTGCATGTGTATATTCTGATATTATATGGTAATGTAGATTTGCAATCATGTAATAGTACTGTAGTATTAAGCATTGTTACCCACACCATGCACCATAAATTGAATGTGTAGGAATGCCTGTATATGACAGGTGTAATCCCCAGAGGCCATTTAGTACAACTGAAAGACACATAGACAGTAAACACGGAAATGCAGACAACAAAAAATGAATTGCACATGCAATTGAGATGTGAACTGTTTTTTCAGCACACACAGCCACGGTTTGAATCCTGGCA
The DNA here is from genome assembly GCF_019279795.1 of Protopterus annectens. Taxonomy (NCBI): domain Eukaryota; kingdom Metazoa; phylum Chordata; order Ceratodontiformes; family Protopteridae; genus Protopterus; species Protopterus annectens. The sequence goes on from NC_056727.1 coordinate 757,223,178, forward strand.
GTGGTAGTAGTCTGCATACAGAATCATACTCCACAACTGTACAGATATGTCCAGAATGTCTTTTAAAGTGGCCCATATCTATTGCTTATCAACCTGTCCCCCTGGGAAATCAGTGGGATGATCCCAGACATATAGGCAGCAAACAGGAAATACAACTGATTGACACACATCTATGACAACAAACCTGGAGCACTAGCAACTCCCCAATACCTTATGTGACTAAGAAGCCACGTATGTCCCATGTACACTCCAACTTGTTAAGCTGTGGTCAGAGTGTGTACAGTGACAGAGTAAGATGTATGTGCATAATAGTAATGCAGAACCTGGCACTGTGTGTGGGAACATTCAGGGAGTGCTAATAAACAGTCCTCCCACAGGTCTGTCAGATACCAACACTGTGCCCAGAAATAAAAGAATGATATGCAGTTGCTCTGAATAATGAGGTATTACACATTACTGTCATCCACACTGTCCTACAACATATAACTGTCTAGGAAATCTGTATAAGAATGTTGTTATAGAAGGTCAGAATGCATAAGCACAGGGGATTAATAAGGCAGAAAGCAGATTGGAGATATACAGCAATATCGATTTAGCAGACACAGCTGTGATGGACAGTGTTTAAGTTGCAGCAGACACAGCCATGATCTGAATTCTGGGAGTGGAATTAGACTGCATACAGATTCATACCCCACAACTGTACACATGAGGCCAGAATGTCCAGTATATGTGCCCATATCTGCTGCCTGTCCTCCTGGTAAGTCTGTGGGATGATCCCAGATGTGTAGCCAACAAACAGGGAATACAAGTGATTGTCAACGATCATGAGAACACACCTGTCACTGTAGCAACCCCCGAAACAGTTAGGAGAGTAATATTTCAAGTATGTCCTATCTACACTCCCATGTTGTCAAGCTGTGACCAGAATGTGTACAGTAACACAGTGAGATGTATGTCCATAATATTGTGTAATCTGGAATTTTGTGTGGCAACAGTCAGGTAGTGCTAACAAACATTACTCCCACAGGTACGTTGGACACGAACACTGTGCTGAGAAATACAGACCAATATAACCTGCGCTGGTACTATCCACCCTGGTATTGTAGGGGATTGTGAGTGTTTCAGTTTCTCTGAATAATAACGTATCACTGGTCACTGTCGCCCACACTGTGCTACATGATATAATTGTGTAAGAAAGCATGTATATGTGTGTGTCAGGTCACTAAAGGTAGAAGAGGGCAATATTCTAGATATGTCTAGGCACACCAGCATGTGGTCAACACATGGCCAGAGTCTGTGCAGAAAGAGTTGGATAGCATAGTGCAAAACATCAACCCAGAATCTGGGCGTATGTGTATAAACAGTTAGTCAGTGTTAACAAACATTCCCTCCACAGGTATACCAGGTAAGAGGTGTATACTGCAGGTAAAACCGGTTCATGTGTAATGATGTCGACAGCCATATCACTGTCCAATATAAGTCAATAGGGTAGTGTAATAAGACATGTAAGGTACAGATAACAGCACTGACTAGGAAAGTAATGTGGAGTACAGGAATATACTACTTGTTAATTGACATCTTTCTCCCCCCTCCCACCTTATCTCCAACAATGACCAACATACCCACCCCAACTGGTATGTACTGACTCTGATAATGTCCAATTGTTTGATAAATATTTTAATGGTTCCCATGCATGTGCCATATTGAATTATTCCAACATTGTTGGCATGGTACCATCAACGTACTTGCATGCTGTTTGTATTACCTCTGTGGTCCCATATATGCATGTGTTTTGTTTGCTATGAAACTGTTCTGTATCTGGTGTCTGGGTTAATGGGAAAATCTAGGCATGCTGTTATACCTAACCCTGGAATGTACTGACTATTACTAACCCATATATGATGTTGAAATCTAAACACTATAGCATGCTTGGGAAGGCCGGTCCCAGCAGAACCACCTGTCCCACCTCAGCTGGCTGAGGCACTGGGCACCAGCATGTCTGGGGCCCAACCCCTGAACTCCCTGTCTGTTGGTCTTGCACCACCTTTGGGTGGAACCACCTGAGGGGATGGGGCTCGCCCACCCCAGGAGTGTACGCAGCAGGCACCTATCACCCGTTGCCAGGTTGGGGTTGTGGTGCGTAGAGCGATCAACGAACAGTTCGGTGATCTTCTATGATAGCTCAAGGGCCATGTGTCATGATTAAAGATTCAGCCTGGCTCAGTGGCTCAGCCCACAGCACAGGCACCTTCAAGGCTGTGAAGGTGCAGTGGTGACTGCCCATGGGTGGGGACCTCAGTCCCACTGTTAGCACTAGGGGCTTGTGGGCTTCCGATATCCCAACACCCCTCCCCATCAAGGTGTTTACCCCCCACATGTCATAATAGTTTAATAGGCATCACAACTTATTATTGCTGTCCTCACCCCTCTCCCAGGGGTTTGAGTGTCCAAATCTACCTCTACATTCAGTGTATATACATAGTTGTTGCTGTAGAAGAAATGGGCAGCTATGGATCTTCCCTATACCCTTTCTGCACATCCCTAGCTATTTACCCTACTGTCTTTCCCACTTTGTGCCCCTTTTTCACCACTTTCCTATCAACACTTTTTTCTTTTCTTTCAAAGAATTTAGCATGGGGGTAAGTGGGAGTAAGCACTTTTAAGCAGCAGTAAGCAGGTCTAAGCCTGTTTGCATGGGGGTAAGCAATGCCTACACTGGTTAAGCAATTTAGATGCTAACTAAGTATAAGAAATGGTAACCGGAAGTTAGCAGTGCTTACCTCTGCGCAAACATGTGCAAACACGCTTACAACTGCTTTAAAGTGTCTTAATCATTCTGTATCCAATGGCACGTGTTCTGCTCAGCAACAAAATAAACAGCCTCTACAAGGCTCAAACCCAGTACCCTGCCCACAACATACAAAGTGCTTTACCACTAAGCCATGCTAGATATACATAAATCTGATGTTTTCAGAAACATATCATCCAGCCCAGTCATGCAACAGTACAGAGAATGTATACCAACATTTAGATGTATGTATGTTCATAGGTTCATAGGTTCATACTAGGCTATCTGCCCTAGGGCATTTATAAGCCTAGCCAGAGTGTGTGTGGCTTTCACCACCCCTTAGGATGAGAATACTATACCCATTAGTTTGCTGTGCCTCTGTCCAGCAGTGATACAGAGATGATTCCCGGGGTAAACCTACGATCTCCCATCCATCCATCGTCAAGATTTCTCTTGAACAGAGTCAGTGAGGGGCTCTGCCTCACATGGACTGGGATTCTGTTCCATAGTGTAGGGAGTCTCTGGGTGATGAATCTGTCCCTCCAGCATGTCCTATTTATATCCATGTTGAGGTTTAAGTCTCTTGCTCTCGTGGCTCTGGTGGATTTGGATTTTTTGAGGTGGAGCATGTCCATTAATTCCGGGTTGGACATGGCCTTGTATGTCAGGCACAGATCACCTCTGAGCAGACGGTATGCGACTGAATAGAGCTGGAGTTTCTTCAGTCGGGCATCATTATGACATATGTTTGAGCCCCTTTATCCTTTTGGTGAGGAACTTTTGGGGTCTTTCCAACTGCTGCAGGTGTCGGGTAAGGTACATTCGAATGGGGAGTTGTACTCAATCATTGGTCTGATAAGTGAAGAGTACAGGGGTACAATGACCTCTCCTGATCTGGATGTGAATCCCTTCATGATCAGGTGGGCAATGTAGAAGGTCTTCCTAACCACTTTGGCAATGTGAGTGTCAAAGAGAGGTTACTGTCAACTTGGGTCCCCAGGTCCCTGATAACTTCTTCCGTGTTTAATGGATTACCACCTATGTGGTAATTAGGGGTTACCTTGTTTTTCCCAAAGGGTATGACTATGCATTTTTTGGCATTTAGCTTAAGGCCATGGCTCTGGCACCAGTTATCCATTTCTATGAGACCTTTCTGGAGGATGTCTGTGTCTGATGGAGTGTCAATTATGGTGCCCAGTTTGCAGTCATCTGCAAATTTTGTCAGCCACAATCTCCCTATGTTTGCCTGCACTTCAGAAAAATAAATGCAGAACAAGAGGGGGCCCAGGACTGAGCCCTGTGGGACACCGCTCGTGACCGGCTTAGAGTCTGACATGGCACCAGCAACTCTAACCCTGTGTGTTCTGTCCTTGAGCCAGTTTGCAACCCATCTTGTGACATATGGGTTTACATCTAAGCTGGTGAGCTTTTCTATGATGCCCGAGTGGGGTATTGTATCGAATGCTTTTGCTAGGTCAAGGTAGGCTGTGTGAACTGCCTTACCCTCATCAATGGCCTTAGTGACTGTTTGGAAAAAGTCGACCAAGTTCAAGAGGCAGGATCTGCCCTTGACAAAGCCAAATTGGGTAGGATCCAGTGTCTGTAGGTCCCCAATGTCTTTATTTATGAGTTCCATTATGATCCTCTCCATAGCTTTGCAGACAAGGCTCGTCAAGCTTATGGGGTGGTAATTTCAGGGTCCGTAGAAGCACCGCCTTTGTGGAGTGGGACCACAGTTGCCTTCACGCCATTCTTTGGAGTGCATTATCCTGTAGTAAGGCTAAGATTAAATAGCAGCCTTATGTGTGGGTTTAGTTCCTCATTGAGTTCATGTAGCACACAGCCGGGGACACCGTCCGGTCCCATTGATGCTGTGTTTTTTGCTTTAGAGAGCAGCTCTCACCTGGGCATCTGAGATGTTTGGGAAGCTAGACTCTGGTGGGATAGATATTTCTCCTTTTGGGGGGGAGGGAGGGGAGAAATTTGCACTGAACCTGTCTGCCAGTATGTTGGCAATGTCTGTGGGTTCAGTGATTTTTTTATCATTTTGGACTAATTCTGAGCATATCTGGGAGTTTCCACCCAGGTTTCTAACATAGCTAAAGAAGGCTTTATGATTGTCTTTTGTGTCATTAGCGATTTTTCTCTCAAAGTTGGCCTTGGATGATTTTATGAGTGATCGTAGGTTTTTGCTAGTATTGATCAGAGATGCCTTCCCATTTAGGGATTTTGCTCTGTCATGTAGTAGCTTTCTCCTCTTGTTGTAGAGTTTGTTTATGGCTGGAGTCCACCAGACCGGGCCTGCCTTTGGTGGAAAAGGTCTTGATTTTATTAGGGATTGCTTGATCCATACATTCCTGGAGGTGCTCGTAGAAGGCATTTGTAAGGGTTTCAGCAGCGTGGGTTGTGGTTTCCACTGGCTCGGGGCCTTGAAGGATACCACTCCAGTCTTAAGAAGTGTGAAGTTTGCTTTTGAGAAGTTCTTCACTGTGGTCTTTTGCTGGGGGTGGGGGGGATGTGGATCTCCAGTGAGATTAATTTATGGTCTGATCTCACCAATGAGGGATATACTTCCGGTGTGGAGCATTTTGTCCCCATGTTTGTGATGATCAGGTCTAGTATATTTTCTCCTCTTGTGGGAATGGTGACTAGTTGTTCCATAGCATTTGAGATTATGAACTCAAGGAACCTTTGGGCTAGGGTGTTGGGGCTTGAGTAATGTTCCCAGTCTATGTTTGGGTAGTTGAAGTCACCCAATATGATGGTGTTTGGCGAGACATTTGTACTCTCCAGTGTCTTCAGGAAGACTGTGTGGGTTTTCTGAGTTTGAGAAGGTGGTCTGTAGCATGTTACAAACTGTAGGGCAGTTTTACCTATGGTTAATTGCACCTGGATGGTCTCCGATGCTTCGTCCGTTGCCACTAACCTGGAGGTGTGGGTATCCTTTATGAATATGGATACTCCCCCTCCTTTTGTAGTTCGGTCCGGATTTTGGGGCGGAGCATGATAAGAGGTATAACCTGATAGTGCTGGGGATCTCTCAGGAGCCTTGAACCAGGTTTCTGTCACAGCACAGACATCAATGTTCTCCATACAGAGGAGGGCTTGAGGCGTGCATCTTGAGGTTTAGACTTCTGGCATTGAGCAGTATTACCCTTAGTTTTTCTCCATTTTGGTTTTCTAGGGCGGTAGGTTTATCATTTGAGCCTTGCCTAAAAAAGGCACTATGGGGGTGGCAAGAGCCTTTGCCAATATCCGGAAGCCCAGGGGTGACAGGTGCAAGCCGTCCCTTGCGAAGCAGCGTGGCTTGTCAAGCATGTCATCCCAGGCAGACAGACATTGGATCCCCTTAGAATGACACCAGTAATTAAGCCAATTATTAAAGCTGATCATTTTGTCTCTGTATTGTGGCATCATTCTTGGTGAGGGTAGGATACTGCTCAGGGTGAGGGTCATACCGGCCTGGGCTACATAATCTGAGAGCTCCTCTATGTCTCTTTTCATGTAGTCCAGGGAGGTCCAGGGAGGTACATCTCAGGTCGTTCACACCGGCATGGACAATGACTGAATCATACTTGTACTTGCTGTGGAGTGACCTGAGTGCTTGTGTTATGTGGCGGATTCTAGCGCCTGACAGGCAGCTAACTGTGATCTTTTCCTTGTTCAGTCTGGTGAGTGGGACGTCAGTGTGTCTGACTATGGAGTCACCTATAACAAGTGTGTCTGGCATTGTGTTTGGCCTTAAGGGCTGTGACTGTTTAGCACACTGACTTTGAGAACTATGTGTTGCATGTCTTATGTCTTGAGGTGGCAGTTGCTTGGGTGTCTGCTTTGGAGGCCTCTGTAGTTTTGGTAGATTTTGATCAGTGCCTCCAGTATGTCTTTGTGTGTTTATGTGTTTGTTTTGTAGTTGTGATAGTTCTATGTGAAACTGGGTTTGTGGTGTGCGTGGTTTCCTTCTCCTCCTGTCTGGTCTTGCCAGTCCTGAGTTGGGAGAGCTCAGCCTCCAGTTTGGCTATATAGTTGCATCTCTCACATGTATTTGTGTTTTGTGGGAGAAGGAGTGGGTTGTCTGTGTACATGAGGCAATTGTAACATTGCCTCAAGATGCCCAGATTCACCAGCTGAACAGGAGAGGACGCTAGCAACTGACCCTTCGACATGCTAGAAAAAGTGAAAATGTTTGCTGTGTAACTGAGTCAGAAGGGACCTATAGGGAAATGGGTACTCAAGGGGATTCTAGGCTAATGTAGTACTTTGTTTAGTATACAAGTACTTTACCTATATAAAAATGCTTTAGGAGCAAGTGCTGATTTATTGAGATAGAGAATAGACTGTTTAGATTGCAAGTAGAGAAGTTCTAAGGGAAAAATTGAAGAGCAGACTTTACGGAGCCAGAAATAGTTTAACCTTGTTTAACCGGCGCTGCCCGATGGTGCTCTATGGGCAACTCCGCGCTAAATCACGCCAAAGCGCGCTAAAGCGGGCTTTATAGCAGGGGGTTGAAAAGACCTAGGAATTGACCCAAAATTGCCAATAGACTACAAGTTTCTGGCTGGAACCACTGCTCTAGGGACAAATAGGCTGCTCAGTGCTCCCCACTCCCACTGGTGAACAAAGAAGCTTCCCTTTATCCAAATAAGGATATGGAATAGCACAGGAACCAAGCCAAAGCCCAGAGATCAGCAAACTCTGAAGACTGGACTATTCTAGTTCAGTAAGGTGGGAAAACAAGATTTTTTTTTTTTTTACAGAAAACAGAGGAAAAACAGACAGTAAATGCTATAAATGCTTTTAAGCGGCTAGCACACTTGAGTGTGTTAGCCTACAGGTAAAATTAAGCAACAAATAACTTTTTAAAAGTGCAAAACAGTTAATCAACACAAAAACAGTTTAAATAGAATGCAGAGCTGTATAAACAGGCGAAAATGCAGTCGCTAAGCAGTAAATAATCAAAAAGCCAGAAAAAATACTTAAATCAGGAAAAAGTCACTCTTTTGCTCTCTGCTGCTTGTAGAACTCTGCAGGACACCACGAGGAGCTGTGCTGAGTTGAATACAAGCGAAAAAGCGCGTTAAAGCGGGCTTTATTACAGGGGGCTGAAAAGAGCTAGGAATTGACCCAAAATGACCAATAGACTACAAGTTTCTGGCTGGAACCACTCCTCTAGGGACAAACAGGCCGCTCAGTGATCCCCACTCCCACTGGTGAACAAAGACGCTTCCTTTTATCCAAATAAGGATATGGAATAGCACAGGAACCAAGACAAAGCCCAGAGGTCAGCAAACTCTGAAGACTGGACTATTCTAGTTCAGTAAGGCGGGAAAACAAGATTTTTTTGTTTTTTTGTTTTTTTCTTTTTTGCAGAAAACAGAAGAAAAACAGACAGTAAATGCTATAAATGCTTTTAAAATGGCTAGCGCACTTGAGTGTGTTAGCCTACAAGTAAAATTAAGCAACGAATAACTTTTTTAAAAGTGCAAAACAGTTAATCAACACAACAACAGTTTAAATAGAATGCAGAGCTGTATAAACAGGCGAAAAAGCAGTCGCTAAGCAGTAAATAATCAAAAAGCCAGAAAAAAATACTTAAATCAGGAAAAAGTCACTCTTCTGCTCTCTGCTGCTTGTAGAACTCTGCAGTACACCACGAGGAGCTGTGCTGAGTTGAATACAAGCACGCTAAAGCGGGCTTTATTACAGGGGGCTGAAAAGAGCTAGGAATTGACCCAAAATGGCCAATAGACTACAAGTTTCTGGCTGGAAACCACTCCTCTAGGGACAAATAGGCCGCTGAGTGCTCCCCACTCCCACTGGTGAACAAAGACGCTTCCTTTTATCCAAATAAGGATATGGAATAGCACAGGAACCAAGACAAAGCCCAGAGATCAGCAAACTCTGAAGACTGGACTATTCTAGTTCAGTAAGGCGGGAAAACAAGATTTTTTTTTTTTTTTTTTTTTTTGTGTGTAAATATATTAATATCTAAACATATACAACATATCTATATATGTAGATACACACACACACACACACACACACACACACACATATATATATATATATATATATATATATATATATATATATATATATATGTAGATACACACACACACACACACACACACACACACACATATATATATATATATATATATATATATATATATATATATATATATATAGAAATATATACATATATATAAATATATATGAACATATATACATGCAAATGCCTACATTGACATATATATATGTCTACACCTATATGTCTACATATGCACAGCAAGTTACATATACGTACGCAGATATATATCTATGTAGGTATATATGGACATAGTTAAATATATGTAAGTAGATATATATATATATATATATGCACATATATATATATATATATATATATATATATATATATATATATATATATATATATATATATATATATATATATAGGTATATATGGCCATACATTTGTAGATAGCAATGGTAGATTAACAAAAACAAATATGTCCACATGCACCGTTAATGGGGTTGAGAGGCCCCAAACATTATACCTCTTGTATGAATAGGCATACCCCCCCACAGCCAAACATGTCCGCCCTGCAATACACTATCAAGTGTTGCAGTTCCCATAACCAGGACCTGACACGACGTGAACACAAGATGTTAACAGTACTACATCACACCTGTATGATGTCATGCTGGTATTGGTAACATATCATGCAGTACAGTGTGGCTCCCATAGGAAATGTAAAATGTGGAAGCTATCAACATCTCCAGGATACATATACACAGACACATATATGGAGATACAGATATACACACACACACACACATATATATATATATATATATATATATATATATATATATATATACATATATATATATATATATATATATATATATATATATATATATATATACATGTGACTACACATACACACGCAGAGATATGTACAGTAAGATACATATGTAGAAGGCGCACACAATATGGAACAACCACTATGCCTACATTTACCACCTTAACAACTGGACACTGTATGGGCCACCAATCGTTGCCTGCAACACATACCCACAGAGAGGTCATAGGAAAAAATACCACACACAGGTTTGCAGAAATGGAAAACCTTTATTTGTGTACTATTACAGTTCTATATGCCATGTCATATAGCTGTTCAGACACTGCCATCCATATAAACAGAGTAATGCAACTGTGAAACAGTTATACTAATACAGTAGTCTGGAAAGGTTCACAACTGCTGCTGTCCAGGCCAAGCCCTTCAAATTGTACAATAGTAAAGACAGACTGGGCCACAGGATACCAAATAATCAACAGTAATTAATGTAGGTGCATAGTTCAGCAGCCTCTATCTACACTCTGTACAAAATCACTAGGTGGTAAAGAGTTCAGTTGACCAAATTGGATGTAACTGTTACATAACAAGGCATACCTGACACCATCACAAGCACACTGACAAACAGAACAGTCTGTATGGCAGGAGGCAGTAGGCCTGCATTAACCCAATTTATGTAAGTAATGTAAATATAGGTGAAGTATACGGTACTGTACATCCAGATACCTTAAGGCAGCTCATCCCTAATACCTCCACATTTTGTAAGAGCCGAGGTCATTTATGGTGCACCCCCCCCCTCACATACTACTCACTAGATATTGACATACATCTGTACAGCATCCCACTGCTCTTTCTGACATGCATGACTGTTAAGGGAGGCATGGCAGCAGTACATCTGGAAAGTATCTGCACATGACATCTCACTGGGTAAGTACACTAAGCTGCTAGGCATGTAACAAAGCACTGTGCAGGCTACAGGCAGACTGGCTCAACACTGGCCTACATCTCCTATGGGAGAATGCACATGTACCTGCATATATAGCAGGCTTTACAGGCATGTCACAGCACAGGGTAAGATACACCTGTGTGAAAGTGCATAACCACAAAGAGTGTGAATACAGCCACATATAGTAAGCTAGCATAATATTACAGTATATGGGCTATCTCTTCAACACCATCCTCATTTGTGCCACTCACAGACTAACCCTACATATACTGGGCTGCTACACAGTTTGGTCTGATGGCTGTCTGTGGTATGGGACATGTGTGTGTATGGCCCTACAAATATGTAAGCCAATACAGTAACATACAGTGGAGCAGCATGTAACATCAGATAGGACGGGACCTAGAACAATGACATCTACTATAAGTACACAGCTACCATAAGTACACAGACCTCAGTACTGTACAAACAACCACAGAATGTCCAGGTTATGTCATCAAATATAACCCTACTGTGCATAACATGTGTAGCAGTCTGATATCTCATTGACTTGTTATCAGATATGATGACACTAATGATGGTGTACAGCACATATGCACCTCTTACCGCACGACATATGTACAAAGGTTGACAGAGTTGTGGCTGGAAGCACATACACAGGGCCAATATTGACATGTTGCTGTGATAACCTTATACATTTTTTATTGTAACAGGGTTTTTTGCAACATATGTCCTATGAGGGATATGAAGTCAGTAACTGTCATGGCTTCCACCATCTACAGACTGTTTTCCTCATACTACCTTCTGCAGTTCACAGATAGATGCTCTGTGGGTAACACATGAAACCAAAGGCACAACACACTGCCCAGTCTGCAGATGACCCTACAGATGGAGATTCCTCATAAACATAGAACTGACATGGCAGGTATTAAAACATGTAGGACAACCATATCCACACACACACTGTTAAACCAACATTACTCCAAATGCAGTATAGCAGCACTTACAGTCTGTAGTCAGGTCAGGCACATCCCCCTCCTGTGTATTGCCCTGTTTCCACAGTGTATGTTGTTAGAGGTAAATCCCCAATCCAACTGAGATGCTGTTTGCCAAACAACAGATCTAGTCCCTGCTCACAGTGAATGAAAATTGCCAACACCAACATGATGTTCCTAGATATTGGGGTGTGTTTCCATGCAATTGGCTATAGGAATGTTACCTCAGCTGTTCCACATGCAATCAGCTAGGGGAGGGCTGCAATTCGTGCAGAGGCTATCAGCTGATCATGTGCATCACTTAAAATACACATGCTGCTGCCTAAGCAAAGCAGGTGTAGGTCTCCACATCTACCAGACAGGGAGTGAGAGAGGCAGACAGAAGCAAAGACATGTCAGGGAGGGGTGGGAGAGTAAAACTTAAGCATGTTTGTGTCACACACCTACCTGCACAGGGTATCAAAACCCTGACGACTATGTAGTGCTTTCACATTTCTATGCAGTTACTGGGTGCACCACATAGGTTACATGTTGTAGAGCCCACATAATGTATATGTGATGGTGAGTGACATCTGCAACAGGGATATGGTAGATATACAGTAGGTGTAGTACACATGCCTGTCCACATGAACAGGTGCCAGGGTCAACACAGCCACATTCTCACAGGGACACACACACATTGACACACTTGGCAGGGCCAGGAATACAATCCATCACTAGTGAGATTGCCATAACACATTACTGTGCAGGTATCACATGCACTACAGGGGTCATACAGAGGTGATATGGGCAAAGGGTATGGGGAGGTGTCTGACATCACACAGCATGCTTCAGTATGCCAATGGGAGTTGTAGTGAGTGTGGATGTGATCATACACATCATACAACACACACAAACACACAGGGTGCCAGCACTGACATGCATGGGTGCATTTCTGCACGGGTGTGTGGTGATCTGGCTATACAAGGCTAGTTGATGAGTATACCTTGGCATCAGGCCACATGACAATGGTCAGCATTGTGGCTCAGGGCTGTAGTTTCTGCATTTTTCCACACACAGATGGGTATTGTATCCCCCATCCAATCACCTGGGTGACTATTGTGTTTGGCCAATGCTGTGCATCACTTGCCTTGTATGTGTTCCTTAGTCCATGACATGGGCGGTGTCTGGGATGTGCACACCTCCCACATGCATGTACAGTGACATGTAAAATGTACCTGGGGTGTCTGTCCCATGTTGTGTACACAGATTGTCATTAGATGTGCCAGTCCTGGCCACCTGTGGTGGGAACTGGTAATAGACAGCAGGTTTACCCTGCACCAACATTGATAGCAGGCTAACAACATTCCCTGGTGTCAGTGGCATCTGTCTATACAGGACATGTTTTCAGGCATGGTATGTCCTTTGAGGGTCACATGTGATGGCACCACAGGTGTTATAGGTGTCGAGTGGGGAACATGGGAAAGGTGCACTGTCTGCATGTACGTGCCTATTGGATAGATGGACAGGGTGCCATGCCCTCTGTAGCCCACTACAATCACTCCATAGTTACTATCAGTGTCGAATATGCAGTGTACTACCCACATATTGGCTGTTGCCTAGACATTTGTGTGTGTGTGTGTATGAGACATGGATTGAGAGTGTCCTCTGGGTAATACTGGGGTTGCTAACTGTGATTTCCTGGCCTTGATGTCACGTATGGGTATGTATTTGGACCCCAACCTGTCGGCTATTTCATATCTGTTATCCCTGTACAGTGGACATTGTGATAGGGCCACCATATAAGAAATTTGCAAAATCTGCTCCGCATTGGGCCCAGGTGTCACACACTCACACCCACCTCCACACAGGAAGCAAGTTACTAACATACACATGTCACGTCTGGGAGTAGAACCCCTACCTAACTAGTTTATTACACTATAGCACTATGCAGTTATAGTACGCACCATGGAGATTAGTCGAATACTCCTTCCCTAAAGGTGCATATCACAGTGAATGACATCAGCAAGATTGGCAAAGTAGAACATTCGAAATGTAGTGAGTGTGGCTAGGCTACATTTACAATTCTAGAACAAGTGACACCCGACCCACGGGGAGGGAACTGGGAAGCTAGGTTGGAGTATCGGGAACTGTTTTGGCAGCTTAGACTGGATGCAATTAGACCACCGGGCATGAATGACACCTTGAATATAAACAGTGTGCTCAAATTAAGAAGGGCACGATTATAATAGGGGTTCTTGTAGACTGCTTAAATTTCCCCATTAAACATACTGGTATTGGATGACTTGCAGTTCAGCCTAATGCCTTAGTTTGGTTACCATGTGCTGTACTGGTAATGAAGATGTTACATTTATTTACTTTCATGGTTTAGTTTAATATTTATTATTGTCATGTTCATTACCATTTATTTTATTATTTTTTATGTGTTTTTACATGTGTTGTAATATATTATATATTTTAATTTTTGGCATTACTGGATTTAAAGTTGAGTTTGATTTTTGGACTGGAACATATATTTAATATTTAAGGAAAGTTTATACACACTGTATTTTTAAGAAACTGATTAGGGATGATTCACATGGGGGGGGTATGTCATGTGATGTTGCATTTAGTATTTAACATGGCTGACTACACAACCGATTTTTTAACCTTGAAGAAGCTCGGTAATAACCGAGCGAAAGCGCTTGGTTTATTGTTTGCTGCTGTTTGGTGTGATTCAGATTACGTACCAATAAATGTGCTGTTCTTAACCTACTGCTTCTAACCACATTTTTTGGAGATTTGGGTACTGTGGCCGTGGATTTTGGTGATTCTTGGTCTTGTGTCCACATTTTTTGACATTCCAAGTCTGGGATTAGAACAGCTACCTAACTAATTTATCATACAACAGCAGTACACAGTTAAAGGACGTGCTACGGAGACTACTAGGCTACAATCTTCCCAGTGGTGTATTTCTAGGTGGATAACATCAGCAGCCTTGCCAAAGTTGAGCATTTGAATTGTAGGGAGTGTGACTACCCTTAAAGGCATTGCTCTCTACACAGACAGAGACAGACAGACACACACACAAACACTAACAGTTGCCATATCTGGGATTTGAATTCCTGCCTAATGATTTTATCACACTACAGCAGTATGAAGTTATGGAATGTGCCACGGAGATTACTGAGCTACAGCTCTCCCAAAGGTGTATTTCACAGTGGATGACTTCAGCAGGCTTGTCATAGTAGGGCTATGGGGAGGGCAGAGTGTGTGTGCATGGGCCATAACCCATTAATCTAGATGTTGACACACCACATGTGGGCACACACAAGGTCATATTTCACAGGTACGTGTATACAGCTGCTAGATGACTACTTCCTTGTACAGTCATGTTGCACAGCTGGCATGTGTACCACATAGTCTGTAATGCTGCCAGATACTGGTGGCTAGTATCTGCAGTGAGTGACATCTGACCCTCATGTGGTTGGGGCCCTTTGGTTGTGTGCTGGGTGGGACAGGCCTGGATGGCTCCTTGTCACAGCCACCCTCTTCTACACATCTATGTATGTCTACCTTTGGCTTATTATAGTGTGCTGTCCTTACATATATGTCTGTATTCCTATCCACTGTGTATGCAAGGCATGAGTGGTGCATACTGACGAGTGCCTGCACTAACAACTGCGACTGCCAGATATGTCTGGTCCACCGGTGTTTGAAGACATGGCCTTCATGGGTTTAAGGGTGTGAGCATGCCCAATATGTCCATCTGTATTTAATGTGTGGATCGAGTCCAGGTAGTTAGTACTGCAGTGCTGACCTTTGTGTTGTACACTGACAGGTGGCATGCTACTTCTGCAAGGTATCCATCAAGCATTTGTCATTGACTGTTCCTACATTTCTGCATAGAATGGGGAGCTCACCTGACTATTTCTACATTTCTACACAGGATTGGAGGGGGCGCACCTGACTGTTCTTACATTACTACATAGGGGGCACACTTGTCTATTTCTACATTTCTACACAGGGTTGGGGGGGCACACCTGACTGTTATTACATTACTACGTAAGGTGGGGTGGGCTCACCTGACTATTTCTACATTTCTACACAGTATGGGGGGGCACACCTGACTGTTATTATATTACTACATAGGATGGGGGAGGCACACCTGTCTATTTCTACATTTCTACACAGGATGGGACACACACACCTGACTGTTCTTACATTACTACATGGGGGGGGCCACACCTGTCTATTTCTAAATTTCTACACAGGGTTGGGGGGCACACATGACTGTTATTACATTACTACGTAAGGTGGGGGCTCACCTGACTATTTCTACATTTTCACACAGGATGGGGGGCACACCTGACTGTTATTACATTAGTATGTAAGGTGGGGCGGGGGGCTCACCTGAATATTTCTACATTTCTATACAGGATTGGGGGTAGGCACACCTGACTGTTATTACATTACTATGTTGGATGGGGGGCACACCTGAAACTTGTACACGTTTGCTATGACTGTACTGGTATGTCAGGTACTCCATTTCATTCTGTATTCTTACCTATCATGCTGACTAGAGGCATACCAGTGTACTACATATCGTAGCTTTGGATGCTCGACATATCAGTGTCTGACGTCCTACCCTTCAGAACTAACATCCCACTGCCTGACCTGCTGTAGTCTGTCTGTGTAGGCCTGGGGGGTTAACCATAGCCATCATTCAAGGGCCATAGCACAGGCTCTGTTTGGGTTTGCCTACACCTATCCTACTGGCTGTGACTATTGTTGGGTATGTGAACTGCCCTGACTGGCATGTGTGGGTCATATGGACACACATATCACTTAGCACATTTCCTGCAGTGGGTTTTGTCACCCTGTTTTGTACTGGCTACTAAGGTGACTCCAGTATGTGTTACAGATGTCATGGTGCCACTATAGGTGTCTACTATCTGCTGCCATAACATTCAGCCACCTTATTCCCTTGTATGCTCACATCCATACCATAGATACAGGTAATGACACATTCTACTCCATTTCACAATTGGTAGGTTGATTGACTTACCTTGAGGGTGTGCCAGGCTTGCAGATGGTGCTGGAGGGCTGCCTATGTGGGATGCACATAGTACACTCCCTATACATGGTTGAACATAGGTAGTATCATGTTTGGCATCCATTTTACTGTATGTGCGAGTCAAAGAGAGGTGTCTTTCCCTGGGTCCCTACTGTGCCAGTGTATGTTCTATGTGTTGTCTCTTTGCCACAACCTCAGCATACTGAGCACGCCTCCATCTGCCTACTGGGGCAGGCACAGGTTGTTCCTCCTCCAAGTCACTCTGTGCCTGTGCAGGCCTTGGCATTGGTGGGGGGGGGACTGTGCAGTCCTGCCCCATGCTGTTCCTGCTGCAGCTGTTTCCGCAGGATCATATTGTGTAGCATGGCACATACCATAACAATTTGGGTACATGTAGCTGGTGAGTACTGCAAGGCTCTACTGGATGTTTCCAGACACTGGAACCATAACCTGAGCATCCCAAACACATGCTCTATTATAAGTCTGGTCTGTGCGTGTGCCTCATTATGGCATTCTTGTTCAGGTGTGTGTGCATTTCTGATGGGTGTCATCAGCCACAGCTCAAGTGTGTAACCAGCATCCCCCACTAGGTGACCATAAGGGATGTCCTCATTGGCAAATCTCTGTTACAGCTGCGTCAGATGCCACATGTGGGAATTGTCATAGCTTCCAGGGCAGCCAGCACACCACATTCATTATAATGCCCTGGGCATCACATATGACCTGGCAGTTGATGGAGGGTATGCCCCTGCAGTTGATGTAGGCTCTACCCTGATCATCAGGTGGTGCTTTGATGTGTATGTGTGTGCAGTCTATAGCACCCACTACCTCAGGGTATTCTACTATTTGGTGGAAGAGATGCATATTGCTGCCCAACACCTCACGGGTGTTGAGGAAATATACATGCTCATTAGCATGTGCTGACATGGCATCCAGAAATTGGTGGAATACTCTGGATGCTGATGTCTGTGAGATCCCCATGATATCCCTAGTTGAGCTTTGGGAGGTACCTGTGGCTAGTATTCCTACGCCTACACATACCTTGATATCCAATGGGATGGGTTCCCCTTGGTCTGTTTGGTGTGTCAGGTGTGGCCAGCACAGCTCAAAAATTTGCTGTAGGAGGTCTCTGTCCACCCTATAGTGCTCCACTATCTCCAGCTGATGTAGCCACTGGTAGCTTACACTGCATCTGTACACTCTTCTCCGTCTCCTCACTGTGGATTGATTGGCAACATTCACATCCTCACAACCCTCAGTCTTTTGCACATGTTGTTCTATGTTGCCTGCTGCAGCCCTTCTCATTTTGTAGATTTGTTTGTTAAAATTTCTCTGCTTGTATACACCGGAGGTGTAGAGGGTGGGAAAAACCAGAGGGGAAGGTGTTTGCATAGTTATAGTAGTGTTCTGGGCTAGGTTGCTCTGCTGCCTGTATAATTGGCTGATTCTGATGCATTTCATCTGCCAGCTAAGCTAGTTCTCCTTGATTACCTTCCTACTGCTGTTGTGCCATGCAAACACAGTGCTCAAATGTGCACAGTGCTATTTCCTGGTTTAACTTATTTTTTCTTCCTGTAAAATCTGGTTTACAGCGCGCACACCTGCTTAGGCTTTGCAAAGAGTACTAGGCAGGTTTGGACACAGCTCCTAGCTTAGCTGTGCTAAGCTATTAGCAAACCCGAGCCACAGGTCTCCAATCTGCTTACAGTATGCCTGACACACACCCCCATGATGTCACCTAACTCATAGGCTTGCACCAAGTTATTCCTACTCTCAAACTGTTGGGACCTGCCTCACATGCTAGGGAAAACTGGGATTCACTATCATCCCCCTCATTTGCATAGGATTGCCTGCTAATGCATAGTTACATGTCTCACACTGAGCCTCCCCCCTTAGCAACCACTACTCACTGGCCATGTTGTCTTCTGCCTGCCATCGACTTACATGGCAGAATACTGATTTTAGTTAGAATGCTGAATTTAGGATCATTTTGTTATCCCCCCCCCCAATCCCATTTGCATGCCACTGCCCTACGCTTAAATAGCCGAAATCGGCTAGAAAAAAATAAAAGTAATTTTTGTATTTTTTTAATGTTTGCAATGACAATGGCCTTATACTTGGCCATTGTCATGCATACTACATGATATTCAGCCTTTATTTGGAGCTGTTGCAGCTCCATTTTGGATTTTGCAGAAATATACTCGATTACTAACCAAGTACATTTCTGCAGATAGCATTAGTCCTGCACAGACAGTTGTAAGCTTCCTGAATTGCAAAATCACCTCAATTGCATAGATTTCTCCTGCAAATGGGGTGATTTGCATACAAGGGCTTCATCTGTGCAGGATTAGTGCAGGAGTGCTCGTGCACGCCCCTGCAGGTGGATCCTGGATTGCACGGCAGACATATTGTCTGCTTGAGATCCTGCACCGATCTTACATGCCGTGTAAGCTTTTGAGAATCCGGGGGAAAAGCTTGCACTGGAGTACAACCTACCTGGAATGCATTCACACATTCAATGCAGAAGGTCATACTGGGCATGTTCCCACACTTAGAGATATGAAGCCCATGTCTGACAACAAAATAATGAAAGGTATACATATCTGACAGTCGCAGATGTTTGTGCACACACTCCACATTGCACAGCAGTCATGCTCTGCACACACATTGGATAGGAATACATGCATATATCCAAGGACAGCACACTATAATAGGTCAAACTTACACATACATAGATGTGTGGAAGAGAGTGACAGACAGTGACAAAGAGCCTCCCATCATTAGGCCTGTCCCACCCAGCACACATCCAATTGGCTAAACCCACATGATGATATGAAGTCATAATTCCCAATGCCCTGGATCAACTAACCCATAGTCCCACCAGGGGCTCCAGTATCCTAGACCTGGCCATTACCAACATGGAAAATTGATGCTCCACACCTATGGGCACCTCATCGGTGGTCAGGTATGACCATAAACTAATCACCCTTGACATCCACATCCCTCCCCCACACCCCAGTAAGGAAACCTTCATAAAAATGTCTCCAAAGACAACTTCATGCTACACAAGTCAGACATGAGAAACTTCATGACACCCATACAGACAGGAACTGAAAGTTCAACTGCTGAATCCTACACTAAGGCGCTGTATGAGCACATCCACTCATGCATGAATCGTGCCATCCCAAATAGAACCAATATGCTCTCCTCCAAGAAAAGGAAGCCAGTCTGGTGGTCCCCTGCCATAAACAAACTTTAAAACAAAAGGAAGCAACTGTTGCAGTAAAGAGGAAACTCCCAGGATGCAAAAAACTCCCTTACCAACCTCAGTAAGAACCTGTGATCCCTCATACAATCCTCCAAAGCTAGTTACGAAAATAATATAGCCAAAGATTCCAAAGACAACCGCAAGCCATTCTATGGCTATGTCAGGAATCTAAATGGTAATGCTCAGATATGCTCTGAGCTACAACAGAATGGCATTAAATATACTGATCCTAAGGATATTGCCAATATCCTCGCAGACTGATTTAGTGCCAATTGCACCCCCTCCCACCTCATAAAGGGCCCATCTCAATACAGAAAGATTGCCAGAGTCCAGTAATAATGGCCACACAGGTAAAAAAATGCACTCTCCAAAGTTAAGAGTACAGCATCCATGAGACCAGACAACTTCCCGGACTGTGTACTACATGAACTACAAAATTAACTGGCATGTCACCTCACTGCCATGTTTAATCATAGCCACACCTCAGGCTTTATGCCCACTGAGTGGTGCACAGCTACAGTTATCTCACTTCACAAGATGGGATCCACCTTGGATCCTAGGAACTACCGCCCCATCAGTCTGACGAGTCTGATCTGCAAGGCCATGGAACGTATTATCATGGAACTTATAAACAAAGACATTGGCAACCTGTAAACACTGGACCCCACCCAGGTTGGGTTCATGAAGGGCCAATCATGTCACCCGAACCTGACGGACATCTTCAAATCAATTTCCAGAGCTGTGGATAAGGCAGACCACACAGCCTAGCCGGACCTCACCACGACCTTGAACACCATCCCCCAGTCGGGAATCATAGATAAACGTACTAAGCTGGCCAATAATCCCTACATCACTCAATAGATTGCCAAATGGCTTATTGACAGAACCCACACTGTAAAAGTAGCTGACACCAAAAGCAGCTCCAGACAAGTGACAATTGGAGTACCTCAGGGTTCAGTCCTGGGACCACTCTTGTTTGCCATCTACTGCTCTGAAGTACAGGCTGACACTAAGGAACTCTGGCTAAGAAAGGTCGCATATGACTGCAAACTGGGAGCCATTATTGAATCTCCAAATGATGTGGATATTCTATAAAAGAGCCTTACAGAAACAGATGCTTGGTGCCAGAGCCATGGGCTCAAGCTCAATGCCAAGAAATGTATAATTATCCCCTTTGGGAAGAAACATGTACCCGTGAAGTACCACATAGATGACAGTACACTAAACACCGAAAGTGTGATAAGAGACTTAGGGACACAGGTGGACAGTGGTCTCACCTTTGATAACCACATCACCACAACAGTCAGGAAATCCACCTATGTGGCACACCTCATCACTAAGAGCTTTTCATCCAGAAAAAAAGAGGTCATTGTCCCACAGTAGTCATCCCTCAGTAGACCCAGTATAAAATACAATGCCCCATTTGGTATGTACCTCTGAAGACATCTGCAAAAACTAGAAAGATAGCACAAATACCTCACTAAAAGAATCCCAGGCCTAAAGCAGATGCCCTATGCTGACCGTCTAAATATTATCCAGCTATACTCTGTCGCATATCGTCTACTCAGAGGTGGTCTCTTCTTAACATACAATGCCATGTCAAACCTAGAGTTGTTGGACATGCTACAATTAAAGAAATCCCTATCCCTCAGAGCCACACACTCCAGGGATATAAACCTTGTCATCACAATGAATAAAACATGCTGGAGGGATGGGTTCCTGACCCACAGACTCCCCAGAGTTTGGAATAGACTGCCCATACATGTCAAGCAGAGTGCCTCTTTGGCTCTCTTCAAAAGGAACCTTGACAATTGGATGGGAGATAGGAAATTCACCCCAGGGACCATGTCAGTCACACTGATAGACAAGGGTCCAGGGAAGTAAATATTATGGGAAGAAATAGCACATGAATTGTTATGGCTAGGCTAGTATAGGCCCTAGGGCTGATAGCCTAGTGCTAACCTATGAACTTATGAACCTATAAACTACACTTTCCATTGCCCTACTTTGGCAAGCTTGCTGATGTCATTCACTTTAAAATACACCTTTGAGGAAAAAGTATCCCAGTAAGCTCTGTGGCATGTGCTATAACTGCATAATGCTGTAGTGTAATGTATTAGTTAGGTAGGAGTTCTAATCCCTGACATGGTAACTGTGAAACTCTGTGTGTGTTTGAGGCCATTCACAGTCACTACAATTTCCATTGCCCTACTTTGGTAGGCTTGCTGATGTCATTCACATAGAAATACACCTTTGGGGAAAGAGTAGCCCAGTAAGCTCCGTGGCACATGCTATAACTGTGTAATGCTGTAGTGTGATGCACTAGTTAGGTAGGAGCTCTAATCCCAGACTTGGCAACTGTGAAACTCTGTGTGCTTGTTTGCCTGTGTAGGGATCCATGCTTTTGAGTATCCCAGTAAGCTCCGCGGCATGTGCTATAACTGCATAATGCTGTAGTATAATGTATTAGTTAGGTAGGCGTTTTAATCCCCAACATTGTAACTGTGAAACTCTGTATGTGTTTGAGGTCATTCACAGTCACTACAATTTCTATTCCCCTACTTTCACAGGCCTGCTGATGTAATTCACTTTGAAATACACCTTTGGGGGAAAAGGAACCCAGTAAGCTCAGTGGCACATACTATAACTGTGCCATGCTGTAGTGTGATGCACTAGTTAGGAAGGAGATCTAATCCTGGACATGGCAACTGTGAAACTCTGTGTCTGTGTTTGTTTGTATGTGTAGGGATTAATGCTTTTGAGGCCATTCACAGTCACTAAAATTTCCATTGCCCCTATTTTGTCAAGGCTGATGATGTCATTCACCTTGAAATAGACCTTTGGAGAAGAAATAGCCCAGTAAGCTCTGTAGCACATGCTATAACTCCATAATGCTATAGTGTGATATGCTAGTTACATAGGAGTTCTAATCCCAGACATGGCAACTGTGTGTGTGTCATAAGTATCCTGTGTGGAGGTAGCTGTGAGTGTGTAATAACATGACTCATTGTGGAGTGGGTTTTGCAAATTTCGTATATGGTGGGCCTATTATATGTCACAATGACCACCTTACAAGGACAACAGATGTCAAACAGCAAAGAGGCTGGTGTAGACAGTCCATACCCCTACATGTGACATCATGGATTGGAGAACTATATACACAACCTTTGTATTAACCAGAGAACACTCTCCACCCATGTCTCATACACAAGCATACTTCACTAGGCAACAAACACTATGTTGGTAGTTCCCCTAATACTGCCCACAGGTAGTAACCATGGTATGATTGCAGTGGACTACAGAGGACATGGTACCCTGTCCCATCCCTACAACAGGCAAATAATTGCATACAGTGGTGCTTTGCTATGTTCCCCACTGGACACCTGCAACAACTGTAGAGTGAGCAAATGTAACCCACAAAGGAAATACCATGCTTTATACACATGCCCTGTATGGACAGATGCCACTAGCACCAGTGGATACCTGTATCATGCTGTCAATGTAGGTGCAGGGTCAAACTGGTTTCCATTGCCAGTTCTCACCACATGAGGTCAGGAATGCCACATCAGATGATAACAATCTGTCTACACAACATGCCCCAGACACTCCAGGTACACTTCCACATGTCACAGAACATGCATGTGGGATGTGTGCACATCCCAGAAACAATCGATGTTATGGAATATAGAACACATACATGGCAAGCATTGCACAGCACTGGCCACCCACAATAGTAACCCAGATGAGTGGATGGTGAATACAATACCCACCGTGGGGGCAATCCACAGACTACACCCCTGAGCCACACTGCAGACCATTGTCATGTGGCCTGATGCCAAGGTATACCCTTTGCTTAGCCTTGTTCAGCCTTCTGGCACAGTCAACCATTACACACTTGT